>NW_028319483.1:300000-519628 GCF_062004578.1 Staurois parvus | reverse complement strand
GGGGTGGAGGACTCATCAGGAATGAACTGCCACCGACCTTTAGGTAATTGGGGACAGCTCCTCCTCATGTGCCCCGTTTGGTGGCACTGGAAGCACCTGGGAGGGGGGCCTATCCTTTCTGTGACCCAGATCCCTTGGTTTTTCGTGTGGGGTCTGGGACATAAGAACTTTGGCCTTGTCCTGTTTTCTTCTATCCATTTCCCTCTCTATTGCCGCAAGAGTGGAAAGGATAGCAGGGATAGACATCTCATTATATTCGGGTCGGGCCAGAACCAGCCTTTCCCGAATTTTAGTATCGATGCCTTCCAAAAATTTGGCCCGCAACAGAATGTGCGTTGCGGTCACCTTTACCCTTTCAGTTGGAGCATCAGGTCCAACTTCCAGATCCGCATCCAGTGCCGTCTGTTTGAGACGGCGCCAGAAGCAGGCGCTTTCCTCATTAGGACCCTGGGTGAGCTTCATCATGTCTGTAGTAGAGGTAGCACCATACATTTCTGGAAGCTTTGCCTTTAGCTGTGTACAGAACTCTTTGCCCCCTGAAGTCATCTCCTCATGAGTGGTTATAGAGCACCCTGCAATCACTGCACTGGCCACTTCCATGCCCACCTTCGCCCGCATGATCTGCGCACAATCTGACCCGCTCATACCATAGCTGAACTGGTTTTGTCCAAACATTCGAGCAAATCCTCTCGGATTGACTCGATAGTCCGGGAGCTCAGCCAGAATAGTGCGGATCTCTGCCGGGTTGAAGGGGACATGCCAAACTACCCGTTCCCCTAAAGTCCGTTCCCCCTGTGCATTGGGAGGACCTTCAAATTGCTGCACCCTGACTGGATAGGCCTCGGTCCGGGAAGAGTGCAAGGGCTGGCCCAGCTTCATCGGTGGGCTTAGATTAACCACCTCGCTTACTGCACCTTCAGGTTTGAGGTCCCTCAGATCAGGGTATAGCTGGGGGGGCAGGGGTCTGATCAGTGGCTCATAGTGCTTTGATGCAATCCGCCCTGTTTCTTAACCGGGTGTCTATTCCCCTTGATTCACAGATAGTCTGCAAATCGGTTGTTGAGAAGGCTTCATAGTTGGAAACAGAAGGAGCTGGGGTGAAGCAGGGAGGAGGGAGAGGTAGAGGTAGAGGCTGAGGCATAGATACAGAAGACACAGAAGGTACGTCAAGAGTGACGTCACTAACAGAAGAGACAGGTGCAGTTATACTTATCTCAGCCACTGTTGGTTGTTGGGGAACCCCAGCAGACCCTGATCCTGCCTGCCTTAGTAGAGTCAGCCCTGAAAGAGCTTCCTCCACCTCTGACACCGGATCTTCCTGTTTTATTCCCTCTGGAGGCCAGGTATACATCACCTGGTTCTTCCGGACAGACACCAGTTTATGTATGCCCTGCTTCCCTAATCGGATTGACCTGTGAAGCCATAGCTGTGCGATCTCTAGTTCTGACGCCTGCATCCGTGGTTCAAATTCAGAGATGAATTTTTCCCACCTCCATGCGTCAAATGTACCTTCCCGGGGAATTTCCCATCTGGTACCCTTCGACCATTTATTCCACCTTTTGAGGGGTTCTGTAGACTTCCCCCCCAAACTCACCTTCATCAGTTGTGCAGCTGTCCTTACCCTGAAGAGGGCTGGTTCCCCCTCTCTCTTCATGGACTGACTACTGCCCATCGTGACTAGTCACTGGTATATATCCCGCGTCCGGGTACCTGTTTACCCCCTGGAGCACTCGGTGGGATCCTACCGAGAGGCCTGATTCCACCACTTTCCCAGCACAGCGTAATTTATGTGATTCTTATCGATCACCCGAAGCGCATCAAGTGGCGGTCAGACCGAGAGCACACCTCCCACTCCCACAGCGCAATTTATGTGATCCTGACCACCCGAAGTGTTTGTGGTAACCAGGCTAAGCGTTACACTTCCCTGGACCGCCCACTCGCACAGCGCAATTTATGTGGTTCTCATCACCCACTGTGTTTGGCAGGCCACACCGCACAAAGATGAAAGTGGCTTTTCTCTCCCTGCACACAGTAGCTAACACAAGTCAAAACAAAAAGAGGGGTTCTTGGATGTTACTTAGGGGACACTGGTTGGCCAGAAACCTACTAACTGACCTTTAGGAAAAATTGTGTAAAGAAAAAACGTCTCTAATACACACAGAAAAACCCCTTTTCAACTAGAAAAACCGTAAAAAAAGGACAAAGTGGAACATTATGGAAAACAGGATGTTTCGCAATAAAACAATTACACAGAGGTGAACTGAAAAACTGTGCCAAAAATAACCCGTTGCAGAAACGAAAATCGCGCCTACCAGTGCCGCTAACCGATCCGCGCTACACACGCGATGTTCGCTGCAACCACCTAAAACTGTTTACAAAAAAAGTCTGCTGGGCGCGAAACACGCAACGCAGCAGCTTTAAAACAAACCCGCTTTACAATAAGGAACTACTTTTAACAAGAAAAACACAAGAAAAACAATCACTATACAAGAAATCTATGTGCAAAAACCCAAACTTCACCATGCTCACTAAATGTGGAACACGTGAGGGGAAAACTCGCTTAACACACTTTAAATTGGCCGGCAATACGCAAATTTAAAGCTAAAAGCAAACAAATTAAACTGTAAAAATTTGGATTAAAAACACAAAATGGGTCAAATGCATATAGGAAACTTCATGCACATTGCATAGAGATTACTGCACATGTGGTAGTCAACAAAATGGCCACCAACAGGGAAAGCACATGGCAGTCAACAAAATGGCCACCAACAGGGAAAGCACATGTGGTAGTCAACAAAATGGCCACCGACAGGGAAAGCACATGTGGTAGTCAACAAAATGGCCACCAACAGGGAAAGCACACAGCAGACACTAGCCTCAAAATTGCCTCTAACCTCTTACATAAAACAGACTTTGACAAAACATACACTGGACAATTACACAACAATATACAGCACACATACAACACAATTTGGCACGATCACAGAACGGACATAAAACACCAACATGTCACACTAACATGCACATGTAACAGAAAGGACCCCCTGCTGTATGCTTGCTGGGAGCAGTAGTACCACAAAACACGGCACAGACTACATACACACAAAGATCTTACAACAGTTAACAATTAACCTAAACCTTTCAGCACTGTAATAATGACCTCACGTGGAGGGGGGTAGAGCAATTACCACAGTACCTACAACCCGCAAATACTTACCTAAACATGCAACAACTTTTACCCGCTAAAACATATACCCGTTTAATTTTTGGTTGGAAGATTTTTAAACTTGACCAAATCCAGCCAACCAAACCCACCCCTCTGCTGCTCTCAGCAGAGAAAAACCCTCGTCTTTCACCCACAAATCAAGATTTTAGGACAAAACTAGGTCCTTGTTAAGCGGAATTCACGTTAGCTAACAGAGAGCGAAATCAGCCACACGAACGCGCAAAAAGCGATCCTCTTAATGGCAGAGAGACCTGAAATGTGCCGGCATACTTTTTGCTAGTTCATGATGGCTCATTCCCCCTTCGAACTTGGTTAGCTAGCGCAAAATTCGCGTTAGTATCCACTGGCTCGCCAAACTGTCTTGGAAATTCGCTTTAACGAATTTCTCCTTACCGTGAGTACTCGCAGTTGGATGCGCAGAAATCCCCCATAAAGCTGTGTGAATCTTGCTTACCGCGACTGCAGCTAAACTACACGATTCCTGCCCATCCAACTGGGTTAGCTTCTGTTGAAATGTGGGGAATTGGAGCTCCGTTACCCTAGAATGATCAGGCGACACTCTCAGGATGATGTTTGAATTCACATAAGGGCTGGCTTCAGACTCAGCCACCGGTTTTATTACAAGCAGACACACGCCCCCCACATGAATAAAGTCAATCCCCTCCCACCGAACAATGCAATGGGGAGTGCCTATACACAGGATATACATTCCGATTGGAGCATAGCCTTTCCTATTATCTATCACTGGTCCTCCCCCATGAGCCCTCTGAGGTCAGCAGACTTCCTCCCCTTCCCCCATGAGCCCTCTAAGGAGGGCATACTTCCTGTCCTACTAGCTCCTATTGGTATGCAAATTTCTTGTACAAGCATCCCCCAGGCTAAACACCAGTCTGTACCTGGATGGGCCCGATATGATCTTTATTAAAACACATCCATCCGGATACAGTTCAGGTCGGTAATGGGTTGTAAGATATGCATGAGCCTACACGCGGAGTTCGTACCGCTTGGCGCCTAGCGTTATGAAGTCCATGTGGTACTATGCTGCTGATATGTGGATACAGGCCCGCGGCCTGCCGCCGGCGGCATTCGCATCGAATGCCGTGGTGGCATACACGCCGGTCTATAAGCGCAGATCTGCTATCTCATCCATTACTGAGCTGAGTACTGTAATACATACATTGTACATGCGCATGGCCCAATTGCAGCCTTCAGAGCTTTAATTAAGCCACACGAGAGACATATGAATAACACGAATATATGACACATTTAAAGTTCAACCAACAATACAAAGTCTGCTGCCATGTGCTCCTCTGTGGGGGGGCCATTCTAGTGTTACCATGTGCTTCCCTGTGGGGGGTAATTCTAGTATCTGCCATGTGCTCCTCTGTGGGGGGTCATCTTCTTGACTAACCACATGGACTCCTTTTGTTTGGTGGCCATTTTGTTGACTACCATGTGCTTTCCCTGTTGGTGGCCATTTTGTTGACTACCATATGTGCAGTAATCTCTATGCAATGTGCATGAAGTTTTCTATATGCATTTGACCCATTTTGTGTTTTTAATCCAAATTTTTTACAGTTTAATTTGTTTGCTTTTAGCTTTAAATTTGCGTATTGCCAGCCAATTTAAAGTGTGTTAAGTGAGTTTTCCCTTCACGTGTTCCCCATTTAGTGAGCGCAGTGAAGTCTGGGTTTTTGCACACAGATTTCTTGTATAGTGATTATGTTTTTCTTGTGTTTTTCCTATTAAAAGTAGTTCCTTATTGTAAAGCGGGTTTGTTTTAATGCTGCTGCGTTGTGTGTTTCGCGTCCAGCAGACTTTTTGTGTAAACGGTTCTAGGTGGTTGCAGCGAAGATTGCGTGTGTAACGTGGATCGTTTAGCGGTGCTGGTATGAGTGATTTTTGCATCAGCAACAAGGTTACTTTTGGCGCAGTTTTTCGGTTTACCTCTGTGTAATTGTTTTACTGTGAAACGTCCCGTGTTTTTCATAAGGATCCACTTTGTCCTTTTTAACAGTTTTTCAGGTTGAAAAAGGGTTTTTCTGTGTGTATTAGGAAAGTTTTTTTCTTTACACAAATTTCCTAAAGGTCAGTTAGCAGGTTTCTGCCCAACCAGTGACCCCTAAGTAACATCCAAGAACCCCTCTTTTTGTTTTGACTTGTGTTAGCTACTGTGTGCAGGGAGAGAAAAGCCACTTTCATCATTGTGCGGTGTGGCCTGCCAAACACAGTGGGTGATGAGAACCACATAAATTGCGCTGTGCGAGTGGGCGGTCCAGGGAAGTGTAACACTTAGCCTGGTTACCACAAACACTTCGGGTGGTCAGGATCACATAAATTGCGCTGTGGGAGGTGTGCTCTCAGTCTGACCGCCACTTGATGCGCTTCGGGTGATCGATAAGTATCACATAAATTACGCTGTGCTGGGAAAGTGGTGGAATCAGGCCTCTCGGTAGGATCCCACCGAGTGCTCCAGGGGGTAAACAGGTACCCGGACGCGGGATATATACCAGTGACTAGTCACGATGGGCAGTAGTCAGTCCATGAAGAGAGAGGGGGAACCAGCCCTCTTCAGGGTAAGGACAGCTGCACAACTGATGAAGGTGAGTTTGGGGGGGAAGTCTACAGAACCCCTCAAAAGGTGGAATAAATGGTCGAAGGGTACCAGATGGGAAATTCCCCGGGAAGGTACATTTGACGCATGGAGGTGGGAAAAATTCATCTCTGAATTTGAACCACGGATGCAGGCGTCAGAACTAGAGATCGCACAGCTATGGCTTCACAGGTCAATCCGATTAGGGAAGCAGGGCATACATAAACTGGTGTCTGTCCGGAAGAACCAGGTGATGTATACCTGACCTCCAGAGGGAATAAAACAGGAGGATCCAGTGTCAGAGGTGGAGGAAGCTCTTTCAGGGCTGACTCTACTAAGGCAGGCAGGATCAGGGTCTGCTGGGGTTCCCGAACAACCAACAGTGGCTGAGATAAGTATAACTGCACCTGTCTCTTCTGTTAGTGACGTCACTCTTGACATACCTTCTGTGTCTTCTGTCTCTATGCCTCAGCCTCTACCTCTACCTCTCCCTTCTTCCTGCTTCACCCCAGCTCCTTCTGTTTCCAACTATGAAGCCTACTCAACAACCGATTTGCAGACTATCTGTGAATCAAGGGGAATAGATACCCGGTTAAGAAACAGGGCGGATTGCATCAAAGCGCTACGAACCACTGATCAGATCCCTGCCCCCCAGCTATACCCTGATCTGAGGGACCTCAAACCTGAAGGTGCAGTAAGCGAGGTGGTTAATCTAAGCCCACCGATGATGCTGGGTCAGCCTTTGCACTCTTCCCGGACCGAGGCCTATCCAGTCAGAGTGCAGCAATTTGAAGGTCCTCCCAATGCACAGGGGGAACGGACTTTAGGGGAACGGGTAGTTTGGCATGTCCCCTTCACCCCGGCAGAGATCCGCACTATTCTGGCTGAGCTCCCGGACTATCGAGTCAATCCGAGAGGATTTGCTCGAATGTTTGGACAAAACCAGTTCAGCTATGGTATGAGCGGGTCAGATTGTGCGCAGATCCTGCGGGCTAAGGTGGGCATGGAAGTGGCCAGTACAGTGATTGCAGGGTGCTCTATAACCACGCATGAGGAGATGACTTCAGGGGGCAAAGAGTTCTGTACACAGCTAAAGGCAAAGCTTCCAGAAATGTATGGTGCTACCTCTACTACGGACATGATGAAGCTCACCCAGGGTCCTAATGAGGAAAGCGCCTGCTTCTGGCGCTGTCTCAAGCAGACGGCACTGGATGCGGATCTGGAAGTTGGACCTGATGCTCCAACTGAAGGGGTAAAGGTGACCGCGACGCACATTCTGTTGCGGGCCAAATTTTTGGAAGGCATCAATATTAAAATTCGGGAAAGGCTGGTTCTGGCCCGACCCGAATATAATGAGATGTCTATCCCTGCTATCCTTTCCACTCTTGCGGCAATAGAGAGGGAAATGGATAGAAGAAAACAAGACAAGGCCAAAGTTCTTATGTCCCAGACCCCACACGAAAAACCAAGGGATCTGGGTCACAGGAAGGATAGGCCCCCACCCAGGTGCTTCCAGTGCCACCAAACGGGGCACATGAGGAGGAGCTGTCCCCAGTTACCTAAAGGTCGGTGGCAGTTCATTCCTGATGAGTCCTCCGCCCCTGTGACCACCATGGTAAGTAACTCCTATGAATTCTCATAGGAAGTTGACAAATCGGTGTCGGCCCAGATCCATCTTTTTCTAGAGGAATTAAAATATCCCCTCCCTTGCCTCACCGACACCAGTGCAGCAAGAACGGTCCTGCGAAAACAGGACATCCAAGGCAAGGTACCCCTCTCAGGGGAAAGCCCTCCTAACCCCTACTAACCTCACTATCAAACGATGCACTATTCTTAACCCAGCTTCTCTTCTTCCTGTGTCGGAAGATGAGAAGGGGGGGAGGACAGCAATGACAGTGCTGAATTTTGCAACACGACTAACAATACTAACACCTCTTCTGCTAACATGTCTTCTTTGTCCACTACTAATCTCTCTTCCAAAGGACACGACTGCATTTCTTTGGTGGAACTGGAGTCAGCGGCGACACACCCCATATCACCCCGAGAGTAGCGGTAAGGTTGAACGTCTTCCGATACCCAAAAACCTTGGCCTGAGTGTCTCCCCATTGCCCCCTATTCCATCCGGAATGCCCCTCGGCAACCACATGGGCTGTCACCCTACGAGGTGTTGTTTGGGGGACCTCCCAAAACAGGGTTGTACTTTCCTCAACAGTTGTCGTCTTTGCATTCACAGCTTACAGGTTATGTGCAATCTCTGCAACGGGAGCTGCAGAAGATACACCATCGGGTTCGCGAATCGCTCCCCGATCCAAATGCAATAACAGGTGTTCTTTCTATTGAGCCAGGTGATTGGGTCGTCCTAAAGAAACATCAAAGAACCGGACTCGAGCCACGGTTCACCGGACCATACCAAGTCCAGCTGACGACACCTACCTCACTCAAACTCGAGGGACGAGACAACTGGGTGCACGCAAGCCACTGCAAGAAGCTTTTCAGCTACACCAGAGAATGAGGGGTGTCATTTTCCTTTTTCTTTTTGTTTGTCATACATGTGTGTGAATGGAGGAAAAGACGGCAGATACCCCAACCTTTTATTTAAAATGCACCTGCGTTTAGCCAGAACCGCCAACAAAACCAACTGTTGAGTATGCTCTAAGCCCCCACCCAGTCATCACATGTCCGCAATGGCCGCTGTTCATGCCCTATATGACATCCGCGTCGGCATGAAAAAGCAAGGGACCCCTGGTCAGCCCCCACGTAGACATTTGTCGGTAGAACTTAATGACACATTTTTAGCAGGTAACATCAGTTTTAGCACCAATATTAGCTCTAGCTCCTGTAGGACCCTCGTCAGTCCATTATGGGTAACTGGGCAGCTAGGCAGCCCTCAGGTGTGCTTTAACATCAGCTTTGGCACAGGTAACAAGTTTGTTGGGACTACCACCTGCGAGGGAGGTATAACTGTCAATCTGACTAACCAGACTTCCCTTCTGAGTAACCACACTGACCGACCAGACCACGTGTGTTGGAAGGACGGATGTGATGTGCAGACTGAGGGAGCAATCCCCCAGTCTGTGCAACTGTTGCTCAGTGCCAGAGGCCGAACGAGGAACTCCTCCTGCTCTGCTCTGACAGGTCCATACTATTTTCTGTGTGGTTCGGCAGCCTATAGAACATTTCCCCAGAACGCGAAAGGTTCGTGTGCCCTCATAAAGCTAGTCCCAGCATCCTATGTAGTGATGGATCATGAAGAGTTGATGGTCCACAAGAAGGTAAGGATGGCAGGGAGAGTTCGCAGGGAGCTGTTCTCTGAGGGCGACCAGGCATGGGCTTGGTTCCCCTCATGGACAGGATGGGGAATAGAACTTATGAAGCGCCTGAACAATTTTTCTGTCATCGTGGATAGTATGTTTAACGAGACCGTAGAGGCTGTCAGAGAAATTGCCCAAGAACAACGGCAGATGGGAATTTTAGTGCTTCAGGAGAAGATGGCCCTTGATTATCTTTTAGCCGCCAAAGGGGGGTTCTGTGAGTTCATCGGAGAGGATTGTTGTACTTGGATAGAAGACACCGATGACAAGGTCCAGGCCCATATGGACAAAGTTAGTGAACTACAGGGAAAAGCTAGAGCTATAGCTAGTGAGGGTTGGAATCCGTTCAAGGGTTTGGGAGGATTGGGAGATTTCCTGTTCTCCATCGGATCTTGGTTGAAGGAAGTGGGAGTGTATGTCCTGATGCTTCTCTTTTTCATCTGCCTTTTATATGCCGCGGTGAGATGTTCCTGTTGCCTCATCGACCGTGTAAGCCAAGCTCGGGCAGACGACCACATCTCCATGCCCGCTCCTGGGATCCCACTCCAACCACTGATCGGAGGAAGACCTCACCAACCAACCACCTTCTCTACAGATTACGTCCTGGCTTCCCTCTAATTTATCTCTCTGAAGACCACATTCTCCAAGACCTTCAAGCAAGCTTCAAGCCTCATCATGGTTTGTGTCTGCAATTTGGAAAACCGTCTGGGTCGAGACCAGCCTTGTGTGGCCCCGTCTGCAGGGGCAATTTGAGAATCTATTGCTGGATCTCCCCAGACCACCGTGGGATCACAAGCCTTATTCATACCACAAGTCTGTTTGTGGTTTTTGCAAGAGCCTTCCTGTAGTGAAGGTTCCAACGCTCTTGAGGATCATTGCTTCAATCAAGCCTGTTTGCGTCGAGTCTGTGTCGGGTCTTGTTGTTTCAGGTACCCCGTGGAGCTTTATTCTCAGGGACAACTACAGGAACTCTTTGAAGTTTGAGACTACACCCATCAAGCTGAAGAAGATCAAGAAGGGACACGAGGAGAATATGATAAAACAGGAGGGAATGTCATGGAAATTTTGTATTGTTGGTCGAACTTTAAATGTGTCATATATTCGTGTTATTCATATGTCTCTCGTGTGGCTTAATTAAAGCTCTGAAGGCTGCAATTGGGCCATGCGCATGTACAATGTATGTATTACAGTACTCAGCTTGGTAATGGATGAGATGGCAGATCTGCGCTTATAGACCGGCGTGTATACCACCACGGCATTCGATGCGAATGTCGCTGGCAGTAGACCGCGGGCCTGTATCCACATATCAGCAGCATGGTACCACATGGGCTTCATAACGCAATGCGCAAGCGGTGTGAACTCCACGTGTAGGCTTATGCATATCTTACAACCCATTACTAATCTGAACTGTATCCGGATGGATGTGTTTTAATAAAGATCGTATCGGGCCCATCCAGGTACAGACTGATATTTTTAGGGAGTGCTTGTGCAGAGAATGGACATACCAATAGAAGCTAGTAGGACAGGAAATATGACCTCAGATGGCTCATGGGGGGGAAGGGGAGGAAGTCTGCTGACCTCAGAAGGCTCATGGGGGAGGACCAGTGATAGATAATAGGAAAGGCTATGCTCCAATTGGAATATACATCCTGTGTATAGACACTCCCCATTGCATTGTTTGGTGGGAGGGAATTGACTTTATTCATGTGGGGGGGCATGTGTGTATTTTTAATAAAACAGAGAGCTGGGTCTAAAACCAGCCCTTATGTGAGTTGCAACACCATCCTGAGAGTGTCGTTTGATCATTCTAGGGTAACGGAGCTCCACCCCCACATTTCAACAGAAGCTAAAAGTATTTGGATGGGCAGGAATCGTGTAGTTTAGCTGCAGTCGTGGTAAGCGAGATTCGCACAGCTTTATGGGGGATTTCTGCGCATCCAACTGCGAGTACTCACGGTAAGGAGAAATTCGTTAAAGCGAATTTCCAAGACAATAATCAGGCCGCCTTGACTTTATCTGATCTTACGAACACCCACACGCAGCTCTTAAACGAACTAGGTAAGGCAGCTAAGCGCAGATTCATTTTGTCGCAAAATCTTTTTTATGATTTTGCTAACAAAAGTGGGAGATTCTTAACCAGATCCCTCCAGACAAAAAAGTCAAGTTTAAAGGTTCACAAGATTAGGGGCTCGGATGGCTCTTTGGCCACCTCAAATGCGGATGTAGCATCTCACTTTGAGCAATACTACAAAACATTATACGATCTCCCTCCAGAACGTCGCCCTTCTGAGGCCAATACGCCTAGAGACACCCTAATCTCTGACTTTCTTCGCCTCTATAGTCCTTCCACTGTACCTGATGATACTATTCAGGATTTGGAACATCATATCACGGCGGAGGAACTCTCCTGAGCCGTCCAGCAAATGAAACCTGGTAAAAGCCCGGGCCCTGATGGTCTTTCTGTGGCATATTACAAGGAGTTTCTAGATATTTTGAGTGGACCCTTCCTCTCCGCCTTCAACACTTTCTCTTCACCCTCCACGCAACATCATCGCCTCCTGGAAGCTCATATCACTGTCATCCCCAAAAGAAGGTAAAGATGTCACTTTGGTTACCAATTAGAGGCCCATCTCTCTTTTGAACATAGACATCAAAATCTACGCAAAGATCCTAGCCAACCGTCTCCTTCCCTTGTTACCCTCCCTGATTGACCTTGACCAAGTGGGCTTCATCCCGGGAAGGGAAGCAAGGGATAACACCATCAAGGCTCTTAACCTTCTCCACCGACTTCACGATTCTCGCAGTCCAGGATTTATTCTTTCCCTAGATGCCGAGAGGGCTTTTGATAGGGTGTCCTGGGATTACTTAAAGGCATCCCTACAGGCGATTGGTTTAGGGGACACCATGCTCAATTTCATTATGGCACTGTATTCTGGTCCAACGCCTCAGTTCCATGTGAATTGGCATCTATCTCATCCGTTCCCTCTTGGGAATGGTACGCGCCAAGGTTGCCCCCTATCCCCGCTTCTTTTTGTGATATCACTAGAACCATTGTTATGCAAACTCTGCTTAAACCCAGATATCAGGGGTATTTCCGTGGCGAACAAGGAATACAAACTTGCTGCCTACGCAAACGACATTCTTTTGTTTCTGACGGAGCCCCGGATTCCCTTGCCCAACCTACTTAAGGATTTTTCCTTCTTTCAATATATCTCGAACCTCAAAATTAATCATTCCAAATCCTATGACTTAAACATTACTCTTCCTCCAGACCTGGTTTCCTTTTGTCAGTCACAGTTCCCGTTTCAATGGGAAAGGGACTCCCTTACCTATCTGGGAATACAGCTTACGAGTAACCTCTCTGATCTTGATGTCAAAAACTTTCTTCCAACCCTTGGTGCCATCCGAGCAGACCTAACTAGGTGGCATCGCCCATGCTTCTCCTGGTTTGGTAGGGCTGCTATACTAAGAATATCCTCCTGCACCTCCTCTATCTATTTCAAACCTTACCTATCCATTTACCACCCGCCTTTTTCGTTTCATGCAGAAGAATGTGCTCTCTTTTTCTCTGGAATCATAAACGGCCACGTATTTCTTTCTCCCAACTTGTACTCCCCAAATCCAAAGGGGGATTGGACTACCTGACCTGCAACTTTACCATCGGGCCTGCCATCTTACTAGGATAATTGATTGGAATATTCACTTTACCACCAAAGCGTGGGTCCAGCTGGAACACTCTTGTTCCACTTCCCCCTTGGCATCGATCCCGTGGCTTCTGACCAAACACATTCCTCAAGACCTCCTCCTACATACAATAATCGGTCCTTCCCTTAAAACCTTTCGCTTAGCCTGTAAATCGGCCTCCATTTCCGATGCCCCCAACCCACTAACTTCTCTTCGCCTCAATCCGGATTTCCCTCCCGGTATGCATAAGTCCTTTCATTCAGCACATTGGCCACACAGTCAAGTATTGGCGCACCACTTTTTCCACAAAGGTCAGCTGAAGTCTTGTTCTTCCCTGGCAAGTACTATGGGTGATCTCACCTTTCCCTTTTGGGCCTATCTTCAAATCAGACATTTTCTTCTGTCTCCTGCATATCGCCATAAATGGGTCCGCCCTCTCACCTCCTTTGAGTCACTCTGTTCAAAGGCTGAACCACGGAGGCATTTAGTATCATTTACCTATCTGCTTCTTCTTGGTGACAGAACCTCTGACTCACTTCCCACCTGCAAAGCTTGGAAAAGAGACTTAAACATTGACTTTTCTTCCTCTGATTTGGACCAAATCTTTCCCTTTTCTCATAAGTGCTCCTTGAATGTTTCGGCACAAGAAAACGGATACAAGTTGGCGACACGTTGGTACAATACACCTTCTAGAATCCATCATTTTGATCCATCCAGACCTAGTAATTGTTGGAGATGTGGGGCTCCTGTTGGATCTCTTCTTCATATCTGGTGGGACTGCCCTATGGTTCAGCCCTTTTGGCAGGAGGTACATCGGATTACTTCTTCGGTGTCTACTCTTGATATTGAGTTCTCTCCAGCCCAACTCCTCCTCCACCACACTCCGCTTCCCAAACATCTATATTTCAAATCTCTGGCTATGCATATGCTTAATGCGGCCAAACTCTGCTTACCGGTTCTCTGGGGGTCTGTTCACCCCTCCACAGTGCGAGATTGGTTCATACGTTTGAACAGAATTGCTGAAATGGAAGAGCTGATTGCTTCTTCTCTGGATAACCCTACTAAATGTTCTCATACGTGGTCCTGTTGGATTGACTTCCAAATGACCCCTGAATATCGTTCTTTCATGGGCCTTGCTGATTGATTCTGAACCTCTCTGATACCCCGTAGTGTTTCTTGCGATATATCGGCTGTTTTTTTTAAGGTTGTGATTGAAGTCCTTTGTCTCGATGTCCTGTACTGCTTGGAGCAAGCTACGCTTGGCACCCTGATACGCCTGCAACTGTCCCCAGCTCGCTTCTCTGCCAGGGTTGTGCGTATCTCTCATGTCCTGGGAGTCTTGCGTAAAGGTGACTCACCTACCCTCCTACTCCTCCACACCTCCTCCCCGTCCCCAACCCCCCATCTCCCTCCCCTCCACTTTTTTTTTTTCTTCTTCCCCTCTCTTCCCTTCTTTTTCATGCTTATTCTTAAATTCTTAATCCCCATTTCCTGCTTTCCTACTCAGTTTAGCTTTCATTCTCCCCTTTCCATTTTGGTACACTTCTCTACGCATAGGAGCCCTACTCCCTACCTGCAATCCAGCTGCACATATGTTTTACTTTTACATATCTCCTTTCCCGAACCCTTTACCCACGTGCTGGCAACCTGTAGTGGGTTACCTCAGTTTCATCAAAAGTAAAAGGCCATATCCTACAAGCCCTTGCACCCCCCTCCACACCCACTGTATACATTTCCAATGCATACCTTTGACTCACTGCCCCCGCTCTCTGCTGCTCGGTAACTGAGGTTATATATCATCGACCTGCCAGTGCTGTGATTCCAATATGCTGAAAAAGGGCTTGAGACCAGATATGCCTTTATGTTCCTGTGTTCGCATGTCCTCATTCTTCCCGTTTTCTTTTCCCTGGGATGACTTACGTCTGATTCTTTGCCTATGTATTGCTATGTATCTTTTTGTTTGCTGTATGTGTATTACCTCCTATTGTATTTCCGACTGATACCTTGTATTACCTGGACCTATTGTATGCTCTGAGTTTATTAATAAACTTCATGGAAAAAAAAAAAAGAAAATATCATCCAACTTTATTTATCATATATATGTGACACTTTAACAACAGAAGGAAAGAGATAGATTATTTACATTTCAAGGATCTATTTATACCATATCATCAATGCTAAGAAACTGATTAACATATGACACGCCCCTCATTAATAACAGCCCCGCCCACTTATGTAACCATTAATCACACTACACGTTGTACATATCTCTGCACACACCAGAGGGAGAGGAATAACTCGAGGGCCATCATTCATGGTTCACTATATAAACTGATGACCTGTAAAAGGCTTTTAAAGCGTCACCTATGGACAATATTTGGTACTGAAGTTTGTCACCATTTCACAAGCACATGACATTTTAAAAGCTTGACATGTTTGGTATCTATATACTTGATGCCAACCTCATCTTTCATTTTTCATCAAATTGGGTCATATATTGTGTTTTTCTGCACTGGAATTATTGTTAGTGTTTTTTTACTGAAAATATCCTTTTCAAAGACAGCTGCGCTAATATTGTGTGACAAAAAATTGTAACCACCACCATTTTATTCTCCAGGGTCTCTGCTTTCAGAAAATAAAACACAATATTTAGGGGGCTTTAAATAATCTTCTGGCCTAACAATGTGAATGTAATCATGTGCATAAACAAGCAAAATCAACTGGCAGCGAAAGACACAACAGCAACAATGTAAAAAATTATCACCAAATCTATAGTAGCAACTAATGGCCTAAGAAGCAAAGCCACCATATTACTCAACAAAGTTCCAACTAAACCCATCCAAGAAAATGGATCCCACTTCCCCCCACCCAGGTGACTGTTGGAACTCCTTTACCTTGTGTAGATATCCCCTTCTGAGATCCTCATGATCTAATATAAATGTACAACACTCTCTGACACCAGTTTGAAGACTCCACCATGATCTTCCGAGAGATAATCAGCCGCCATGCAGTTTTGTGACACCACCTTAGGTGATTGGAGCCACTTCTGGTGTCAGCTCTGCTATACCATCAATGGTGTCATTGGTTATCTGATCCATGACTCCAGTACACCGGTTCATCTTACTTATCTTAGATTACTTAGATTCCCCATCCCATCTATGAAGGGTTCACTGCATAAAACATCTCATCTCCAGAGAAAATGTTTCTTCTCACTGGAAGGCCAGGGGAGTATTGGGAGAAATTGAGGCTTTCCCTTACAGATATGGGGAAGGGGCAACATAACTTAAAGTACAGCTATGGGTGGAATTGAAGGGAAGCCATTTTAGGGTGCTCCTTCCACACAAGAAGCAATGTATCTGGGAGGACTAGGAATCCATTGGACCAATGGGGATTAAACATTCTGCAATACATTGAGACACCATGAAATGTTACTGGCCTGTGATTGGCTCTCCTATTGTTAGTGAAGTGAGACTCCCCTTGTCGGTGTCATTAATGGAAAGAAACCATGTGAAATGCTTCCCCCACATCCAAAAAGGTAACCCCCTTGGGTAGGTAGCCATCCTACTATTCCTGATATGAGTTTGTAGTCCCTGCTACTACAGGAAACATGCGGGCGATCATTTACACCTTTTACAGCAGGACAGTAAATATCATCCACATTAGACTCACTTGTTCCTCTAACAACACGAAGCATCAGGCCCCGCCCATTACAACCTTGGCAGACTGACAACACCAGACATCTTAAACGACATAGTCGTGTGCTGGAGCGAATGTGGCGTAAAACCAAATCTCAGCAAGCATTCGCCCGATATAAATCTGCTTTCTTCACATACAATTCCTCCCTCCATGCTGCCAGACAAGCCTACTTTGTCACTCTCATCAATAGCTTGTCATCCAGTCCTTGTCGTCTCTTCTCTACTTCTAACTCTCAACTTTCTCCACCTCACTCACTGCTCACGAGATTGCAAATCATTTCAAAAACAAGATTGACACAATTCGTAGGGACATCTCCACTGCACAGACATCCATCCCACTTAGCATACCTCATACTAAACCTCCCTCAACACTTTCCTCTTCTGACCTTCCTACTACCGAAGAGGTCACTAAGGTTTCTCAGAAGCCCGTCTCACTACCTGCCCCCTGGATCCTGTCCCCTCACAACTACTACAGTCACCCTCTTCTTCCATCCTATGCTCCCTCACTCACATCTTCAATCTTTCCCTCTCTACTGGTGCCTTCCACTCCCCTCTAAAGCATGCGCACATCACTCCCATACTTAAAAAACCCTCCCTGGACTCCACCAACCTGAACAACTTAAGACCCATCTCCCTGCTCTTGTTTACCTTTAAACTCTTAGAACGCTTAGTCTACAATCGCCTGAGCTCCTAACTCACCGACAACAACCTTCTTCACCCTTTAAAATCTGGCTTTCGCTCACTACACTCCACTGAAACTATCCTACTAAACCTCACTAATGATCTACTAACTGCTAAAACCAATGGCCACTACTCCGTACTCATCCCAACCAATGGCCACTACTCCGTACTCATCTCAACCAATGGCCACTACTCCGTACTCATCCCAACCAATGGCCACTATTCCGTACTCATCCCAACCAATGGTCACTACTCCATACTCCTCCCAACCAATGGCCACTACTCCGTACTCATCCCAACCAATGGCCACTACTCCATACTCTTACTACTTGACCTCTCTGCAGCTTTTGATACGGTTGACCATCCCCTCCTCCTCAAAAAACTCCACTCAGTTGGCCTCCAAGACTCTGCTCTCTCCTAGTTCTCCTCCTACCTATCACAGAGCTCGTTCAGCGTTATCTACACCTCTGCCTCCTCCTCTCCACTCTCTATTTCCGTAGGGGTCCCTCAAGGTTCCGTCCTTGGACCCCTACTCTTCTACATCTACACCTCCTCCCCCTACTCCCATGGTTTTAAGTACCATCTCTATGCTGATGACACACAAATCTTTCTACTCCTCACCTCACCCCTTCAGTCTCCTCTGGCATTACTAACCTACTAAGCGACAAATCGGCATGGATGTCACTCCACTTCCTCAAACTCAATCTTAGCAAAACTGAGCTCTTAGTATTCCCTCCAGCCTGTGCCCTCTTCCCTGACTTATCCATCAAGATCAATAACATAATCATCAGTCCCTCCCCTCATGCCAGGGTACTAGGTGTAATCCTAGACTCCCATCTGTCCTTTCAGCCCCTAATCCACTGTCCAAATCTTGTAGACTTCACCTTCACAACATCTCCAAGATACGGCCGTTCTAAGCAATTTATTCAATCCCTTGTTATATCTCGTCTTGACTATTGTAACTCCCTCCTCATTGGCCGACCTCATTGCAGGCTATCCCCTCTTCAGTCTATCATGAATGCTGCTGCCAGACTCATCCACCTTACTAACCGTTCTGTATCAGCCACCCCTCTCTGCCAATCCCTCCAATGGCCTCCACCCCTCTCTGCCAATCCCTCCAATGGCCTCCACCCCCCTCTGCCAATCCCTCCACTGGCTTCCTATTGCCCAACGGATAAAATTCAAAACATTAATAACATATAAAGCCATTTATAACTCTGCCTCAAATTACATCACCAATCTTGTCTCCAAAATATCACCCAAACTGTCCTCTCCGCTCCTCGCATGACCTCCTGCTCTCTAGCTCCCTTGTCTCTTCCCATGCTTGTCTCCAGAGCTTCCCCCATCCTCTGGAACTCTCTACCCCAATTTATAAGACTATTACAGCGCTGAGAGAACTATTGGCGCTTTCTAAATACTGTATAATAATAATAATATTGCCTGCTCTGCTCACTTTTAGGCGAACTGTGAAAACCTCTCCGTTTAGGGAAGCCTATCCTGCCCTCAGCTAATAATGGAATATTCTACTCTTCCTACCAGTCCATCCCCTACAGTTACTACCTTTTGTACCACTAGCCCCTCCCTCCTGGATTGTAAGCTCTGAGAATACAGGGCCCTCCTATCCCTCTTGTATTGAACTGTATTGTCTCCCGTTATATTGTAAAGCGCTGAGCAAACTGTTGGCACTATAAATCCTGTATAATAATAATATTAATGAGAGATGAAATGTGGAAGGGAGGCATTGATAATGGGAGAGGAGATGGAACATGTAATGGGAGGAGTGGACAAGGTGGGCTTAGCTGGAGACCTCAAGCCTGGCTGATCATGTATCAATAGTCAGAAGAACCTGGAATGGACTTTCCCACTGAGGCTTCAGAGACTTGGTAAGATGACAATAGACCCCATCCTAGTCTCTGGTACGTAATCAATGCAGAAATTTGTGAATCCTCCGGTGATAGATTAGACCGGCATTAACTGTAAAAGTTTTGTCATATTGAGAGCAATAAAATGGCTTCTCTCCACTGTGACTCCTCTGGTGTCTGATAAGACTTGACTTCTGAGTAAAAGCTTTATCACATTCAGAACACTGATATGGCTTCTCTCCAGTGTGAATCCTCTGGTGTGTGAGAAGATTTGACTTCAGAGAAAAAGCTTTATCACATTGAGAACACTGATATGACTTCTCTCCAGTGTGAATCATCTGGTGTGTGATAAGATTTGACTTCACAGTAAAAGCTTTATGACATTCAGAACACTGATAAGACTTCTCTCCAGTGTGAATCATCTGGTGTCTGATAAGATCTGACTTCTGAGTAAAAGCTTTATCACATTCAGAACACTGATATGACTTCGCTCCAGTGTGAATCCTCTGGTGTCGGATAAGATCTGACTTCCGTGTAAAAGCTTTATCACATTCAGAACACTGATATGGCTTCTCTCCAGTGTGAATCATCTGGTGTGGGATAAGATCTGACTTCTGAGTAAAAGCTTTATCACATTCAGAACACTGATATGACTTCTCTCCAGTGTGACTCCTCTGGTGTCGGATAAGATCTGACTTCTGAGTAAAAGCTTTATCACATTCAGAACACTGATATGGCTTCTCTCCAGTGTGAATCATCTGGTG
The DNA here is from genome assembly GCF_062004578.1 of Staurois parvus. Taxonomy (NCBI): domain Eukaryota; kingdom Metazoa; phylum Chordata; class Amphibia; order Anura; family Ranidae; genus Staurois; species Staurois parvus. Next base: position 499,812 of record NW_028319483.1, on the reverse strand, counting down.
TGGGATAAGATCTGACTTCTGAGTAAAAGCTTTATCACATTCAGAACAATGATATGGCTTCTCTCCAGTGTGAACAATCTGGTGTGTGATAAGACTTGATTTCACAGTAAAAACTTTATCACAATCAGAACACTGATATGGCTTCTCTCCAGCGTGACGACTCTGGTGTCTGATAAGATTTGATTTCACAGTAAAAGCTTTATCACATTCAGAACACTGATATGGCTTCTCTCCAGTGTGACTCCTCTGGTGTGTGATAAGATGTGACTTCCGTGTAAAAGCTTTATCACATTCAGAACACTGATATGACTTCTCTTCAGTGTGAACAATCTGGTGTGTGATAAGATTTAACTTCACTGTAAAAGCATTATAACATTCAGAACAATGATATGACTTCCCTCCATTGTGAACCTTCTGGTGTGTGATATATTTTCTCTCCATTGTAAAATCTCCAAACAAGTAGTATGAAATGACTCCTCTTATGTATACTTGGGTTGGACTTTATTGTAAAGCCATTGTCACTTCCAGAACACTGAAATTACTTTTCTCCTGCTGGATCAATGTGGAAGAGGGTCCAAACCATGACTTTTAGAATACAGATATGACTTGTATCCCGTGTGAATCCTCCAGTGAACTGCAGTAAAGACTTTCAGTCAATTAAGACACTCACATGTCTTGTTTTCCCTGTGACTCATGAAGACCAACATGACCGAAAACTAGATTCATCAATCTGCCTGTAGAGAAAGAAAACAAATAGAATTCTATATAAAGGGCTACATAAAGTTGCTTTCTATTTTTAATGTTCATTACTAAATATATCTTATGAATAGAAAGAATATGTACAGCATTATCTACAGTATTTTTTTAATCAAATAGATTTTATTAATAAAGTTTATAAGTGCGCACAGTATTCCCGACATTCAGCCCAGACAATGGAGTCATACATTCTCACGTATAGGCAGTTGTGGCACTGTTACAGATCATACAGAACAATAACTTGCTTTGTCTATGGTGTCACTTTTACCTTTTATAAACAAATGAACAGAGAAAAGAAGAAACAGCCTAGAACAATTCAGCTGTACACGGCAAGTAACTCCCCCCAGTACATACATAGATAGCTGACACCAATCAATGAGGCCTGTGTCTCCAGGATCATACCCCAAGTATCAGTCTCCAATGTAGTCACCATTCAGTAGGATACAACTGGCCGTTCTCCTTCTATGGGGCTAAAACAGCTAAGATTTTAAAAGCCTATGAAGAACTAACTAGGAGAGAGCAAGGAGTTTCCAGCCAGTTCTGCCAGACATACATCTCCTGGGGACATTACAATGTTGGTAAGTTCGTTTTTCACATGTTAATGTGGAGTTCACCTGCTCAATCCACTGTTGTCTGCTGGGAGTTTGAGATGATAGCCAAGATCGGGATATTTTTTGTGGTCAAGCAGCCTCACTATTGCTATATGACTTGTAATAGGAGGAGGTGTAAATAATTCCTCCTCTATTGACACCAAGAGGCACACCCGAGGAATATTGAATACCAATGTATGCTAGTCATATCGTTCCACTTTTTGAATAATTTTTGACATCTCCAGAACATGTGTATCAAATCCCCGACATTACCGATACAACTGGGGTCATAAGGGGAAGTCCCTCCTGTCCTAGCTGAACAATTGAGCTGGAGTCCTGAAAGCTCTATGCAAAAGAAATGACTGAGTTTCTGTGAAGAGGAGAGAGAGATGAGAGGTATGGAGGTCACAATCACCTCCCACCACTCGCTCTTATTTTCTCTGTCTCCCATTTCCTTCTACAAGTTGAGTAAGAGTCAAAAGACTGGAATAAATAGATGAGAGATCATGCCTTTCCCACTGGTGTCATCTGAAGCCCATTAACAAGTGTGAGAGTGATGTGAAATCTGTATCTGATGGAAGTAGCAACCGATGGATGGGATCTAATGTGTCTACTAAGTCCCACCTGGTAAGATGTTGAAGTTGGGCAGATATAATATAAAGTCTAACATTTGGTATTGCTAGGCCTCCTTGGTCTTCACCATACTGTAGAGTAGTGAGTTTGATTCTAGCTGACGGCTTCTTCTAAATGAGTTCCCCAAACTGGGAGTCTATACTGGAGAACCACTTACGAGGTGTCCACATGGGAGAATTGTGGAGTAGCTGATGACTTTTAAAAAATGGACACTTACCTGTCCCTCGATCTCGTGGTGTCCTCCCCGCAGCCCGTTTCACTGGCCGCCCTGTGTTTCCAGTGCCGGCATCTTCAGTGTGGGCACCCAGCTGTGACAGCTTGCGGCTTCATGAGCGAGTATCTCTGTGCTTTGTGAATGGTCCTGTCCCAGAATACTACAGGGAGGGAGGGGGGAGGACAACTGATCACCTAGGTCAGGGGTAGGATAACTGCGGCTCTCCAGCTGTTGCAGGACTACAAGTTCCATCATGCCTCTGCAAGTCATAGGAGTCATGCTTGTAACTTCTGGTATTTGCAATGCCTCATGGGAAATGTAGTTCCACAACAGCTGGAGAGCCGCAGTTTGCCCACCCCTGACCTAGGTGATTGCAGCAGAAGTGGGAACGAGTACTTGTCAACTTCAGGTACTCCACCACCCCAAAAGGTGCCAGTTCTTATTGGAGAGTGGGGTCCTTAAAGCAGGACTTCCCCTTTTGGGTGGAGCTCTGCTTTAACTTCAGCAAGAGATAACAGTGCTATAGTATCAAGGGGGGAGTGAATGTAGAGACTGAAACATGTTATATACTCTATAATATCATTTCTGGTACTCTCACAGTGGGAGTATAGATTTAGTACTTCAACCTGTATGCAGATACCAGGGGCAGACGAGTGGGTGACCTGTCCGCCTCACTGAAAATTCAAACTGATAGTGTAGGTTCCCCCAATTGGGAAAACCCCATAAGGGATAAAGAGCTAATGAGAGGAAAGGTGAAAAGGAAGAGAGCAATGGAGAGATAAGAGCAAGAGTAGTGAAGAAAGGGGTACAGATAAGGGGGGAGGAGAGGAGGTCCCCAGGGGGGAGGGTGTGTGCCTGTATAGAGTAGCAACTGAGTAGTGGGTTACCTAATGGACTCAGGACTACAAAGAGAGTAAGGTTTCATCGGAGTTTGAGGGTAGGAAATGGTCAACCCATGGTTGCCATAGTTGTTCATTTTTATGCACTCTGTCTAATAGGACGGCTTCTACTTTGACATGTATCGTGGCTCGAGTGACACTATTCTTAGTTTCAGTGGTATTGAGGTGGGGGGATTTCCAGGCCTTCGCTATGGTTTGCTGAGCCGTGGTGGTGACCTACAGGAGTAGTTTGAATTGCCAGTGTGTCACTTCTTGGGCCTTATGCAAGTAAAGGAATGGACACTGGTCAACTGACCCCAGTCCAGTGTTGAGGAATGGCCTCAGCTGCCATTCTAGCCACGCCCTCTGATGCATTTCACCCCGCCCACTAGGGCTTGGTCACACTGCATCCATCCCTTTACTTGTATTGGCTGACACTGGAATCGCTCTGACTCATGCTCCCCTCTTCTCACTTGCCGGTGGGGTGATCCCTTTCCTTCCATCCATAGCTTGGAGACACACCATAAGGTATACTTCTTGGGGCTTGTTATTAACCATTAGCCGCCCGGCCAATGGCCGTTTGGCGGCCGCAAAAACGCTGCAGCATTCCGGGTGCACGCTAATCACATGCACATGTCATGTGATTAGCTGTGGCCAAATCACAGCTAAGCACAAAAAAAAAACCCTGAATGAATCGATGTCATTCAGGTAAATGCTTGCTTGTAGGAAAGTAATTCTTTGCTATAAGCAAATTGTGTAAAAAAAAAAAAAAAATACTGATCACTTCCCCAAAGTAGTACAATGTTACTATGGTGGCGCTCTGCCGCACCTTAGGGTGGGGTGTCCTGGTGGGGGGGGGCATCATTCGGAGCTGGACGTTGGTGAGTGAGATTCCCTCCCACCCTCCCTACACCAGCATATTGTTAGGGCCTTTTCCCTGGGGGTCTTGGTGCGGACAGTGGGGCTGTCATGGATGGATTGGTGGCCCAGCTGTGTGAGGCGGTAGAATGGCTAGAATAGATAGAATGGCTGCAGAGCCGGGTCTCTGCCTTCCTGCAGGACCCGGGCTTGTCACAGGACCCGGGCTTGTCGCAGGACCCGAGTTTATCACCGGAGGGAGCGCCCGCGCGGCTGAGGAGACAGGATGTCACCGGCTCCTCCACTGACAAGGTGCCTGTCAGGGAGGGAGCCCAACGAGGGAGACGCAGCGCTGCGGCTGCCGGGCTGTCCCTGCTGCAGCCGGCGGGCCCCCTGGGAAGCATGGAGCGGCGGCTCCGAAGAGACACAGGCAGAAGGGGAGTGCTGCAGGGAGCGTGTCTGGACAGAGCCCCGAGACGTCGATGGGCGTGGCTGGTGCTGGGAGGCAGAGTCAGCAGCGGCACAGCACTCAAGGACCCGTATAGACCCGTATGGGACTGGGAGGCCATGCAGCCATCGAGGGGAGGACGAGAGATCAGAGGGCGAGCTGTCGGAACCCAATGCGGGGGCGACAGCTGGCCGCTCAGCATTGCTGGACAAGGGTCGCGCAGCTGATGGGACGTCTCCTGGGCAGCCTGGTTAGTTACCTGTTTCCTTTTCTTCTGCGCTACGGGACCTGTTGGGGGGCGGGGCCTCGGCGGTGCGGGATGTAGGCGTTCCCGAGTCGGGTCTCGGGGGGGGCTCTGCAATTTGATTTCCGGTCTGTGGGACTTGTTGCGGCGACTTGAGCGGGGCGGTAGTGGGGGCCCTGGGCCTGCTTCGGCGTGGCTCCCGCCGGCTGGTGGGGAAGGGTTCCGGGTGCAAGTGCAGGAAGGGGGGGGCGTGCAGAGCTCGGGGGTTTCTCCTCCCTCCGGTTCTGGGCCAGGGGTGGTTGCGGCGGAAACCGGGGCTCTGGGTTCCACGGCTTTGGATGGGGATGCGGGGGTGTCCGGAGCGGTCGGCTTGGCGGACTCGGCCAAGTGCGAGGTGTACGTGTGCTTCGAGGGCCCTTTAGGTGCGCACTTACCGTTGGAGGTTCGGGAGAGGATTTGGAGAGGGGAGTATGTGGAGATCTTCACGCTCTTGCCGTTGGAGCGTTTTCCTTTAGAGGGGTTGCGTGTTGACGAGGGCAGGCGGGAGGAAGCGGAGAAGCGGCATTTTCAAGTTATCCCGCGTACTTTTGCGAATTGGATGCAGGCGTTTGCGATCATGGCCAGTGTTATTGGGGAGAAGGCTCCTGAGCATTGCTCGGCGCTCTTTTGTTACCTTGACGCCATTAGCGAGGTTCACAGGGTTTACGGTGGGACTGCATGGCTCCGGTACGATGAGCAGTTTTGGCAGCGGCGGGCGGTTTGCCCTTCGTTGCATTGGGACCATAAGGACATTGGCCTTTGGATGCACCTCATGACTCCAGCGAGGCCTCCTGGTCCGTTTTTTCAGGGGGGGGCGGTGGTTCATTCTCCCCCGGACAATCGGCCTCAAAGCGTAGGGGCTTCTGTTGGCAGTTCCAGGAAGGCGCTTGTCGTTTCGGAGGGTCCTGCCGTTTTAAGCATGAGTGTTCCGGTTGCGGCGGCTCCCATCCGTTGTCGCGCTGTTTCAAGCGGGGTAGAGACCCTTCCGGAGAGCATGCGGGTAAGAGGGACGACACCGGTGAGGGTGGAAAGGATGCAGCCTTTCCTAAATAGATATCCTGATCGGGCAGCCGCTGTGCTGGTGTTGGCAGGGTTTTCGGAGGGTTTCCGCATCCCGTGCACTTTGACTTTGGTTCCCCCCCTTAGCTTGGAACTTACGGTCGGCCTTGCAGCATGCAGAGGTTGTTTTGGCAAAGTTGCAAAAAGAAGTGGGGTTGGGACGTATGGGCGGCCCGTTTTCTTGCGCCCCGTTTTCGGATCTGGTAGTTTCCCCCTTGGGGGTGGTGTCCAAGAAGGTGCCGAATTTGTTTCGGTTAATTCATCACCTGTCTTTCCCGAAAGGGGGGGGGGGTCGGTGAATGACGCTATCGATCCACAGTCATGTTCGGTGTCTTACACGTCGTTTGACGTGGCGGTTTTCTGGGTTCGTCATTATGGGCGCGGTTCGCTTATGGCGAAATCGGATGTTGAGTCCACGTTTCGATTGTTGCCAATTGTTTTTTTTTAAATAAAGCTTGGATAATGCGCTAGGTGTTTGCACCGCCTGTGTGATTTTTTTTCTTTTTTACCAGAGCATGAGAGTTTTGTGGTTAGTCTCCATGGCTGATATATTTTGGGAGGAGGATTTCCAAATGTAGATTTAAATCCCATTCCCACTTGGATGTATATGGTATGAAGTGTAAGGTGGTGGAGCTGGTAGCTGTGTATATAAGGTGGAAATCAAACCTGTGACATGGGGGTCACATTTACATATGTGTTCAAACCTTGTCATTTCTGGGAGGGAGGGGGTTGGTGTGTAAGTAGGAGGAACAAAAGTGATTGATCTGAAGATATCTAAAACTTTCAGGTCTAGATATTTATGGGCGTCACATAGGGTTTGGAAGGGTATAAAGGAGTCTGGTGCTGTGAAATTGTAAGTTTGAACTAGACTAGCTCTAGGACAAGCATGAAAAGAAGATGGAGGCATCCATGCCGGATAAAAGCCTGGATTGAGGAGGTATGCCATGAGTGGGTTATGGGGTGACTGTAAGGTGTATCAGAACTCTAGACTGTCCCAGATAGACAGGTAGTGTTTAGTAATTGGGTTTTGGAGTGAGCGATGGTCTCTGGAGTGTAGCCATAGCAAATTGACAACTGATGGAGTGTGCATGCATGGGATCTCTGGCGAACACATGTCCCCCTGAGGCTCCGCACCACAGCGGGAGAAACAGCCTCTTCGCCACCACTCCCAGCTCGCCCCATCCTCGCTACCGCCTCCGCACCATAAGCGGCACCCCGGGAACTGGCCACAATGGTCCGGGGAGCCGCAAAACATCAGCCGCAGGCGCGGCCCATAAAGGAAGCCCTTGGTCCGTGCCTCCTCCAAAACGGCCACCAGCTTCAGTTCCACAAAGTTCCTCCTTCTCAGCTCTGCAGCCTGATCCAGACCATAGCATCATGGAGTCTGACAATGACACTGACCAGGGGACACCTAACGCTACACCTACTGCTGACCCCATTAATCCTGTACCTTATGACTTTCTTAAACAATTTGAGAAAATGCTGCACCAAACCCTAAAGCAGACCTCCGAACATATCACAGACAAACTATCTAAAGAAATACGTGATCTAGTGGTCCGCGCATCTAAGCTAGAACACAGGGTGGACAACCTGGACGCAGCTGTTCACACATACTCAGATGAACTTGAGGCATTGCATGATGAAAACCTAACGCTCTACTCCCGCCTTGAGGATTTCGAAAACAGGGCCCGCTGCTGAAACATTCGCATCCGCGGACTTCCTTAAACCATCACCGACGTCCTCTCCACGACTACTGCCCTACTCTAAGAACTCTCTCCTGCTATCCCGATTGAACGCTTAGAACTAGATAGGGTGCACTGAGCTTTGGCCCCATGCAGACCGAACAGCCCTCCCCACGACATCATAGCTAAATTCCATTATTTCCGCACCAAGGAAAACATCGTTCAAGTGGCTCGAAATGCAGGCACCCTAACCTTCCAGGGACATACCTACCAACTATTCCATGATCTATGCCCCGCCACCATTGCCAGACGCCGGGCTATGAAACCCCACCTGCAAATCCTTCATCAACATGGAATTACGTATTGTTGGAACTTTCCATTTGCTGTTCGATTCTCCCACCAATCCCGCGATTATATTTGTAGATCTACCGAGGAACTACTGGATGCCCTCCGTCACCTCCAACTCTTGCGGACACCCCTGAGGGATCACGCAGAAGGTCTGCTTCCTGCTCGCCCCAGAAAGCCCACCACTCCGCTTCAGCAACGGGTCCACCTAATATCCACAAACGCGGATGTTACATCTCTCCGGCACCTGCCCCGCAGGATTCCATGGACTGAACCCCATTCCAGTCGCCTACATCCTTCTCCAGCCTCGCCTGGCTCATTGTTGACTTTCGGGACTTGATCACATCGGCCTTCCTCTCTACATTCCACATGGACCCCTACCTCCTCTGTGTATTCTGTATGAGGTCCCTCCCTCCTCCTCATGGGGGCCACCTCTACGACCACCTTCCTGCTGTTCAGCCCACCAGGCCCTCTCTCCTTCTAATACCTCTTTACTCAGTTGGTCTCCCGGTCCAACCCACCTCCCCCTGTTGGAGCCCACCCTTGAGCCTGTGCCTTTAATTTTGTAATTGTTGTTGCTAAGGTCATTTTGTCCTTCAACCCATAGTTACCCATACCATGTTAGCCCCTCCTAGCTGACTGGCGGTCTCGAGGCTAATCACATTTGTTTTATCTTTTCCTTGCACCACTTTTTTTCACCTGGTGTCTTCTCCTTTGGTTCGATCGAGTCTCCAGACCTCCTCTTGGCTATCATGGGAGCACTGGACACCAGTTTTTTTCATGATTGATGTCCACTGGTTTGTTTTTATTCTCACCTGTGTGGTTTCTCCCCTGTGCTTGCCACTACGCACTCTACTTCGGCCCATGTGGTACAGTTTTTTTGTACCGCTCAGGCTGTTCCTGGCCCCCCGGACTGTTCGTATTATTTTAGTCCCGGGGGCCAGACAGTTGTTTTCGGTTGCTTTTTGTTCCTTCCATCTACTGTTCCTGGTTCTCCCTTTTTTTTTCCTTCCCCGGTGTGACGTCCCTCCTTTTCCTACCTCCCTTTCTTCTTCCCCCACTTCCCAGGACCGTCCTCTTAATACCCTTTTTACCCTCACCTATTTATTTCTGGTACTTCTACGCCCAAATTTTTCGGTCCCCTCTACCCGCAAGTTTTCACTGCCTCCGCGACCACCAAGCGTAGGGGAGTCCTCATTGCATTTCATCACACAGTCCCTTTTCTGCTCCAAGCCCAATTTGGAGACCCAGAAGGCCGCTACCGCATTCTATTGGGATCACTCCTTGATACTCCAGTCACAATCGTCCCATATTATGCTCCCAATCAGGGTCCTCTTCCATTCCTATCCCACTTGCTGACAATTATTGACCACCACAAACATGGCACCTTGCTAATTTACGGAGACTCCAATCTCACTAGCTATCCCTTTCTAGACAAATCTCCCCAACCGCCCCTCCTCCTGCCACTTCATACTCCTTCCAACAACTTCTCAATCTCCACTCCTTAGTAGACTCTTGGAGAGAACTCCACCCAGTAAAGCATAGATACACCTTCTATTCCCACCCCCACAAATCATTTTCTCACATTGACCATATACTCACGACAGTCGGCTCCTCCTCTAGACTCCTTACCTCTGATATTCTCCCTTTTCCATGGTCCGATCATTGTGCAGTCCTCATGTCTCTTTCATCCTTGGCCCCCCCTAGCTTCAGATAGTTCCTGGGTAATTAATGACAACCTACTCTCTCATTCTACACATAGCCTCGACCTCGAAAACCACCTTAAAGAATACCTGGAGTTGAACTCCACCCCAGATATCTCCCCTTTCTTGCTGTGGGAAGCAAATAAACCTGTCCTTGAGGGTTCTGTATCAGTAAGTCGTCCTTCCTCTGTAAAGAGAGACAGCACACTCGCCTCCACCTTGAGGCGGCTTACAACCAGTCCCATTTACTGTTTCAGACCAACCCTTCCCCTCCCCATCGCAAGGCATTGGAGCAAGCGCGTTTGGAACTTGACCTCTTTCTGACTGACCAGACTGAGCTTTCCCTTCGCTGATCTCACCACAAATACTACACTAAAGCGAAAAAATCTGACACCTTCCTAGCTCTCTCTCCGAAGATTAGATCACATCGCCAAGCCTATTCGCCTCAAACTCACCCGCGGCGTTTACACCAGTAACCCAGCCCGGGTACGTACTCTGTACTCTGGGTACGGAGTCCTTAGACCAATCCCATGCTGAGAATCTTCTCGCCCACCTTTCCTTTCCTACTCTATCTGCCCAACATCTGGAAGCTTTAGAGAAGCTGATTACACAAACTGAAACTTTGTCCGCTATCAAAGACCTTAAACCTAGAAAGCGCCCCGGCCCAGATGGCTTCTCTGCTTCCTACTATAAGAAGTTCGCTCACATACTCTCCCCCATCCTTACAAAAGCTTTCAACGCCATCCTCTCAGGCCATTCTTTTAATTCAGACACAGTCTCGGCCATTATCACAATGATACCAAAACCCCATTCCGACAACTCAGCCTGGCCTAACTATAGACCGATCTCCCTTCTAAATATTGACGTCAAGCACCTTGCTAAAATCCTCTCTACCCGCTTGAACCCAATTATAGGCTCCTTAATCCATAACGATCAGACTAGCTTTATCCTCTCTAGGCAAGATAATATACGTTGCGCGGCCCTTCTTTCCCACCTTGTCGTGCCGTAATAGCCCTACTTGCTTTTTGTCTCTAGACATTAGAAAAGCCTTTGACACTGTCTCCTGGTCCTTTCTTCATTTTATTCTATGGCGTTGGGGCTAGCGTAATCCCTCAGCTCAGGTTCGCTACTTGGGACATTCATCAGCCCCATTAACAATAGCCCGTGGTACCCGCCAGGGAGGCCCACTCTCCCCAATTCTTTTTGCCTTAGTCGTTGAACCCCTCGCCCTTCTGCTCAGAGTCAACCCTGATATCTGAGGCTTGGAGGTAGGAGGGTCTCATCATAAACTTTGCCTTTTTGCAGACGATGTACTTCTTTTTTTGACCTCGCCACTTACCTCCACCCTGCCTCTACTTCGGCTTCTACACAACTTCGGCACCATCTTGGGTCTCCAAGTCAACACCCAAAAATCTACAGTCCTGAATATTTCTCTCTCCCCTCAAGAGACTCTCCATCTACAACAAGTTCTCCCCTTTTCGTGTCACCACCACGCTATCCCATACCTAGGCATTAAACTGATGGCCTCCCTATCTGATCTATACTCTGCTAACTACCTGCCAATGCTCGCCCACCTTGCTAGTCTAATGCGCAATTGGTCATCTCTTCCATTGGCGTGGTTGGGTAGAATTGCAGTAGTGAAAATGTCCATCTTACCTAAAATCCTCTATCATTTCAGGGTTCTCCCCATACCTGTCCCGACTCATTATCTCCGAGTGCTCCAGCGCCGGGCCCACGCATATATCTGGGGTCCTGTTCATCCTCGAGTCCCCCTTACTACCATCCACATGCCAAAGTTAAAAGGGAGCTCTGGGTCTCCCGGATTTTGCAAAATATTACCTAGCAGCCCACTTAGTGCAACTTCTAAAGTATCATACATCCCATGAGATTCCGCAATGGGTGATCTTGGACCCCCTCTCCCTAGCTAACATACTCTGGCTCTGTCCTTCTGACCATCGCACAATCCAGAACCCAGTCTCCTCCCACTTTGTAGCACTTTGGGGTATACTCAAATCCCGATATCCCCTTCAATCCCCCCACAACTCTCTTCTCTCTCACCTTCGCAACCTGGCATTCCCCCCCTACCTGGCTCTCTACACGCTCTTTTGCACTTTGGTCTTCAGCTAACCTCCTTAGAGCCCATCACTTTTTGACTAACTCTGGTGTCAAAGCCTTCCCATCTCTTCGAGAATCTCACTCCCTTCAAGCTTCAGAAATCTTCTGTTACCTTCAACTAAAATACTTCTATTCCCCCCTCTCCGCTACTTCATGTTCCGTTAGGTCTCTGACCTCCTTTGAAAGTGCCTGCAAGAATTATCCGCACAGACGTGGGCTTATCTCTATCTTCTACACCCTACTCTCGATATCTGAGTCCTCCCCTGGCCCTTCATATGTCTCCAAGTGAGAGAGGGATCTTGGCCTCCAGCTGAGCCCAGGAGGATTGGGACTGCATATGGCAAGCTACTAAATCCTCCTCACAGAATGTAGTAGCAGTTGAGACAAATTACAAGGTCCTCTCCCAGTGGTACCTGATTTCCGGCTAGGATTGCTAAATATACTCCGGGGTATTCCTCAGACTGTTTTCGAGGCTGTGCGATGAGGGGCACTTACCTTCACACTTGGTGGTCCTGCCGAGTAGCCCATACCTTCTGGATTGGTATCTTCCACATGCTATCTACCCTTCTCAAAAAACCGCTAGCGCCAACTCTGGACATCGCCTTACTCAATTTACGACCCCCCTCAATTCCTAAACACCGATTAAAGCACCTTCTGCAGGTCACAACCTCTGCCAAGCAAAATATAGCGAAATCTTGGAAAACTCATTCTCTTACCATATTGGTGGTCCGGAATTAGGAGACACAGGCTATGATACATGCCAAGGTGGAAGCTACCATCACAGATACAGTCCCCAAATTTGTCTATCTGGTCTCCCTGGGTCGATCACTTCCTCCCTCATGGTTTCGATGAATCACTGCTTCTTCACTAATACCTTCCCCCTTGGAAGTTGCTCAGGAGCACTGGTCCGTTCCCGCACCCTCCTCCCTGCCCTGGAAGTCTCACACCTTACCTACCTCCTCCCCCCCCCCATTTTTTTTCTCTCTCTCTCTCTCCTCTTTCTTCCTCCCCCCTCTCTTTACACTGATTGTTTTATTAAGCTTTCAATAATCATATTCTTACTATAAGGCCTTGGGCCATATGTTCTCATCTTCCTCGTGTACTGTAAACGATTATTGCTTCCTGCTGTATGTCGATACCCTTATAACCCAATAAAATGTTTGAACAAGTAAATTGACAACCGATAAGTGGTCACAATCTACTGACTCTATAGCGACCCATGGGAGAGGGTCACTTTTACTGCGTGATATTTAGGGAGTTGAGCAAGATGTGCAGCTTGGAAATATTTTGCAAAGTTCGGAAGCACCAGACCACTCTAAATTTCGGTAAGGTACGGATGGACCTGGGCAGATGCAGTTTAATAGTGCCCCATACATAAGTGGTGGCATGACACTGTAATATGCAGAGGAAACAGGAATATATATATATATATATATATATATATATATATATATATATATATATACATACATACACAGTGGGGATGGAAAGTTTGGGCACCCCAGCTAAAAATTTGTATTAATGTGCATAAAGGGGCCAAGGAAAGATGGGAAAATCTCCAAAAGGCATCAAATTACAGATTAGACATTCTTATAATATGTCAAAAAAAGTTAGATTTTATTTCCATCATTTACACTTTCAAAATAACAGAAAACAAAAAAATAGCGTCTGAAAAAGTTTGGGCACCCTGCAGAATTTATAGCATGCACTGCCCCCTTTGCCAAGCTGAGACCTGCCAGTGTCATGGATTGTTCTCAATCATCGTCTGGGAAGACCAGTTGATGTCAATCTCAAAGGTTTTAAATGCCCAGACTCATCTGACCTTGCCCCAACAATCAGCACCATTGGGTTCTTCTAAGCAGTTGTCTAGAAAACTGAAACTGAAAATAGTTGACGCTCACAAAGCTGGAGAAGGCTATAAGAAGATAGCAAAGCGTTTTCAGATGTCAATATCCTCTGTTCGGAATGTAATTAAGAAATGGCAGTCATCAGGAACAGTGGAAGTTAAAGCAAGATCTGGAAGACCAAGAAAAATATCAGACAGAACAGCTCGCAGGATTGTGAGAAAAACAATTCAAAACCCACGTTTGACTGCACGATCCCTCCAGAAAGATCTGGCAGACACTGGAGTTGTGGTACACTATTCCACTATAAAGAGATACTTGTACAAATATGGTCTTCATGGAAGAGTCATCAGAAGAAAACCTCTTCTACGTCCTCACCACAAAAATCATCGTTTGAACTTTGCAAATGAACATATAGACAATCCTGATGCATTTTGGAAACAAGTTCTGTGGACCGATGAGGTTAAAATTGAACTTTTTGGCCGGAATGAGCAAAGGTACGTTTGGAGAAGAAGGGGCACAGAATTGAATGAAAAGAACCTCTGTCCAACTGTGAAGCATGGGGTTGGATCAATCATGCTTTGGGGTTGTGTTGCAGCCAGTGGCACAGGGAACATCTCACGAGTAGAAGGAAAAATGGATTCAATAAAATTTCAGCAAATTTTGGATGGTAACTTGATGCCATCTGTGAAAATGCTGAAGTTAAAGAGAGGATGATTCTACAAATGGATAATGATCCTAAACACACCTCGAAATCCACGGGGGATTACATCAAGAGGCGTAAACTGAAGGTTTTGCCATGGCCTTCACAACCTCCTGACCTCAACATCATTGAAAATCTATGGATAGACCTTAAAAGAGCCGTGCGTGACAGACAGCCCAGAAATCTCAAAGAACTGGAAGACTTTTGTAAGGAAGAATGGGCAAAGATACCTCAAACAAGAATTGAAAGACTCTTGGCTGGCTACAAAAAGCGTTTACAAGCTGTGATACTTGCCAAAGGGGGCAGTACAAGATATTAACTCTGCAGGGTGCCCAAACTTTTGCAGACGCCATTTTTTTGTTTTCTGTTATTTTGAAAGTGTAAATGATGGAAATAAAATCTAACTTTTGTTGACATATTATAAGAATGTCTAATCTGTAATTTGATGCCTTTTGGAGACTTTTCCATCTTTCCTTGGCTTCTTTATGCACATTAATACAAATTTTTAGCTGGGGTGCCCAAACTTTCCATCCCCACTATATATATATATATATATATATATATATATATATATATATATATATATATAATCCAAAAAAGGTATAACATTTTGGGCAGAATTGTTTTTTTGTTTTTACAATCATGATACAACCATCCATGAGAGGGGTAGTTTGGACCAGGATGTCATAAGATTAGTAAGGTGTGTTAACATAGGAGGGTAGTTAGCAGAATATAGAATATTGAGGTCTGCCATCAGCTTGGGTCCTAAATCAGGAATATATTGACTGGACCAAGAGAAGGGTAGAGAATGTTTGTTTGTGGAAGACCTGTAATATTTTATTAGGATGGCTGGTGTGTGAAGTTTTTGTAATCTTTAAATGGACAAGTCTGTGTGTGGTCTGAGGTTCACAGTCCCAGGGCTAGAAAAGTGTCAGGTTTGTTTGCGTTCATATAATGTTCATGCCTGGATTGGCGTAGAACTTTTTCATCTGATTCTGTCAAGAAAACATCTATTTCTAGCCTGGTCTTGTCCAGGACAATCTATGAGAAGGTGAGGGGTCTGATTGGAAGGCTTTGTTGGCCTGATGAAATGAGGTTTCTAAGCGGTGATGGATTGCTCGCTGTCCTTTCTTGAGATGTGAGGCTTGGCTGATACAGGCTCCTCTAATTACAGACTTATGGGGTTCCCAAAAGGTCAGGAGAGAGATGTCATCAGTTGTGTTATGTGTCAGGTATTCTTTGATGGCTAGTTCAATGTCCAGTCTGTGGGATGGGTGAGCCATTTAGACTCCATGTAGTGCTAGTTTGTTGGGGTACTAAGGAGGAGAGGGTCAAGAGGACAGCTTTGTGACCAGTCCAGGGGTAAGGTATGATGGTTCAGGATAGGAGGGCTGGGGACATACCTCTAGTCAGAAATATATGGTCAATGTTGGAGAAAGTTTTATGTGGATAGGAGTAGTATGTATAGTGTCTTCTAGCTGGGTTAGCTTCTTGCCATGTGTCTATGAGAGAGCGTTGTTGGAGTTGTTGCTGGAAGGAGGATGTGGATGGATAAGAGGTTATGGGGGATTTGTCTAGAAAGGGATAAACTAGCCATTGGAATTGCCACATAGTAAAAGTGTAATTTATGGGAATCTATTACTTGTAGCAAATGGGAGTTAGGACTGCAATTGGGGCATAGTATGAAGCTACAGTGACCTCTGAGTCAAGGAGGTGACCCACTAGAAAATATAACGGCCCTCTGGGTCCCAGATCCCTGCCTTGGGTGTAAAGGGAGTAGAGCAGTGGAAAGCTTTGAGTACACCTGTGTGTTTAGTTGCGGCAGAAGCCATATAAACCTGTGGGTAGGAAGAGCTGAGATATTTTGGCATATGGCTGGCAGTGAAATGAGTCTCCTGCAGGCACACCACATGTGCTTTGGCAGAGGCAAAGGATTTGAAGGCCTTATTTTTTTTTATTCCCCGAACATTCAGGGTAAGTATATTTATTGGAGCCATGATAAAGGACAGATGCAAAGCTGATTGTAGGTGTCGCATCATGGTGACATCATCACCCCTGGGACAGGAATAAGAGAAAGAAAGGAGAAAAGTGGGGGAAGCAAGGTTAGTAAACTGAGAAATGTCTGACAAAACAGGTCAGGAGGCCAAAAGACCATGATGTGAAAACAGGTAGGTTGTCCATCTGTCTATGTCACTGGGATATAAATGGACGGGAAAAAAACAGTCCTGGGCAGGCCCAACTCGGGCTACCAAGGAAAATGTGGGGGAGCAGTGAACATCTTCAGAAGCCACAGAGGCCAAAAACAGGATATTAAACATCTGTTGTATAGAGGAGTCAGGCCAAGGATAGACTATTGGGAATAAGATGTCAGCCTGCAGATATAAGCAGTTGGTAAGTGTATGCATTGTTCAAAGAGGCTATGCTTGGCTGGGTATCATGGGCATTAAACAGCATTAGACCACGGCTGGATGAAAGGGTGATCCGTTTGTTATTTTGTTGTCCAGCTATTAGTAGGTTTAGCTAACAGCATTGAGCTGTTAGTTGTAAAAATTGTAGAATTATACTAAATATATATTTTTTTGTTTACAAACGTTTTTATTTTTTAAGAAATAGACTTCAAAATGGCATTACAGCTTCAAATAGAATATACAACAGAAACAAGGAACAACTGCAGTATTCATTTCAAAGGTGAAATTATGTAGAATAAAGGGAAAGAGAAAAGAAATTTAGTACATGAGCAATATAGGTAGAGAGGTAGGCAGAGTTATAAAACGACCAACAAAGTAACTCAATCAATCAAAGCATAAATGGTCCTTATTGATCTAGTAAATGCCTGTGAGTTCTCCAAAGTTCCCTTTTCTGTCAAATAAATGCATCTTATCCAATAGAGTATAATGAATTCTCTCCATGAGCATCACCGCATCAACTCTGCAGAACTGTGGTCAATGGTACTGTGAGGGATTTCCAATGTAGGGCAATAGCCCATAGGGTGGATATACAAATGCTATGGATTAGCCTCATAACCTCAGTCTGAACTCCCGAGATAGGGGCTCCCAGTAGGCAGGACTGCATAGACAGATGCACCGGAGCACCTGCCACTGCAGAGGCAACTTCAGAAATTTTGTGCCACACCAATGAGAGGCTTGGGCAGGCCCAAAATATATGCACTAGAGTACCAGCAAGGCCACAGCCCCGGAAACAAA
This sequence comes from Staurois parvus, assembly GCF_062004578.1. Lineage (NCBI taxonomy): Eukaryota > Metazoa > Chordata > Amphibia > Anura > Ranidae > Staurois > Staurois parvus. Next base: position 482,498 of record NW_028319483.1, on the reverse strand, counting down.
GGTGGGACGTCCCTGGATACATGGCGTGTAGTCTAGATGGGGTATGATACCATCTGGTTATTACTTTGAGGGCCGTCTCACGGACAGAAAGATCTAGAGCTCTTACACCAAAATGTGAATTTAAAAATGTCTAATCTGTCGATAATGATAATATTCATGAAGCGGGATATCAAAAAGTATGCGTAGCATCTCAAAAGTGATACAAGATCCTCCTCTCTGAAAGTCAGATGACCTAATAAAGGACCTATCATACCACCAACAGAATACCTGTGAAGATGAGAATGCTGTAATAAAATTTGGGTCACCAAAAAAAATGATGAACCTGGTGAGACAGAGGAGACAAGATTCAATTTAAGTTTATAACGGGACCAAAACATCAATGATTGGGCAACAATGGAGTTATAGAGCAATAACGAGCGGGGGGGGGGGGATTTTGGACCATAATACACCTGGTAAATAGAATGGATGTATAGACTGAGATTCAAATCTGATCCATGGGACCTGGGAAGTAATAGTCGCCCATTGTGATAGCTGTGCGAAATGGGCTGACAGGTATTAAAGCCAGAAATTGGGGAGACCTAGGCCTCCCGCCCATTGTGACCGGTAGAGGACCGATGAAGTAAAACGAGGGCGTTTGTTATGCCAAATAAAATGATTAATAATCCGTTGAAAGTGATCTAAGAACGTTTTTGAGACAGGGATTAGGAGTGATCTAAATAAAGTAATCTAGGCTAGACATTCATTGTTACTGCCGTGACTCTGCCCAAGAATGAGATAGGGGATCCATGCCAGATCTTCAATAGAGGTGAGAGGCGTGACACACATGGTGGCCAATTAGCAGCAAATAATTTTGAGTATCTGGGGGTGAGGTTTATACCTAGGTATGAAATCTGATCCGTGGCCCAACGAAATGGAAAAGAATTGCGGAGAGATGCACCCAGGGAATCAGGAACATTAATAAGCAGAACTACTGATTTAGTAAAATTTACAGTAAGACCTGATACTGTTACAAAGTCATTCAATAATGAGCAGAAGTCAGGCAATGACACCAACAGTTTAGTAAGGAAAAGCATAACATCATCTGCATACATACAAATTGTGAAATGTGAACCAATAATGGGGAACCAGAAATGTCTGAGTGTGATTATTGCAATTGCCAAGGGTTCCAAAACAAGCCCCAATAATAAGGGTGAAAGAGGACAACCCTGACGGGTACCTCCGCCTAGTGTACAAAATACAGAATTGCAGCCTGGAAGTCTTATTCTTGTTTTGGGGGGAGTCATACAAAGCATGTACACCAGACAGAAATTCATCACTAAAGCCCATCTTCTGCAGTAATGAAAACAAGTATGGCCAGAGCAGGAGTGGACTGACAACTCATGGGGCCAAGGCGCGAAAGGAGATCATGGGGCCGTGTCCTTGCCCACACTCAAAGCACACCCAAAAAAAGCCTATAAAAAAGGTACTAGGGGCATTTCATGGGGCCCCCTACTGACCCTGGGCCCTCAGGTGGTGCCCGAGTGCTCGAATGGTCAGTCCGCCCCTGGGCCAGAGGACACTATCAATAACAAAACTTCTTTAGAATGCAAATTGGCATCCTGAATAACATTTAATATGAGAGGAATATTGTCCGTGATAAGTCTGCCTGGGATAAAACCCTCCTCTTTAGGGAAGCCCACCCCAACCTCCCCTAACACCCAACCTCACCTAACAACTAACCTCCTTCACTCCTCCCACCACAGCCATCTCCTCCTGTACCACCTTCCCCTCCCTCCTAAATTGTAAGCTCGAAAGAGCAGGGCCCTCGAACCCCTCGTGTGTTGTATTGTTACTGTCTTGTCCCATGTTCTGTCCCCCTTGCTACTGTACAGCGCTGAGCATACCCTTTGGCGCTATATAAATATTGTAACAATAATAATATTAATAATAAGGCCAACCAATCTGCCAGAATGCGGCTAAATATTTTCAGATCATTGTTCATCACTGAGATTGGTCTATAGTTTTGAGGTAAATGATGGTCTTTCAGGGGTTTAGGTAATAGAGACAGGTTAGCCAAGAGTATCTTCTCAGGAAACCTACCGCCCTGCAAATCATCATTGAATAATGACATCAAAGAGGGAGCCAATGTAGGAGCAAAATGTTTATAATAACTGGCCGTGAACCCATCAGGGCCGATGCTGTGGAAGTTCTTAGTGTGCTAATCACACAGGATATTTCCTTCAAAGTGCATGGGGCATTGGGAGAGGATATCTGAGAGGGTGAGAGAACAGGGAGGGGTATAGAATCAAGCCACGAGCCATTTGAGGAAGCAGAAGTTGGTTGCAGGGGAGCTAATAGGGTGGAATAAAAATTTTCAAAAATACCCAGGACTTCACGAGGAAGAGAGGAGATACTGCCGGATTTAGTACGTAACTTGTAGATATGTGGGGGTTGTATTGAAAGGTTTAATTTCTGTGCGATATCATCGTTTTGTTACGAAGAGATGGATTGCCAACATGAGCTCTATAATGTAATTCTAATTTTTGGGTAAGTTTCTGAATTTGTTTCCATCGTTCTCTATTTCTAGAAGAAGCCATAGAAATAAGGAGGCATCGCAGGACTGCCTTATGGACTACCCACAAGATGGCCGGGGAGATATCAGGAGTTGTGTTTGACTGAAAGTATTCTTGAATGGAAGTAACTACTTCATGGCGGGTGTTAGTATCCGTAAGCATAGAGTCGTTAAGTCTCCAGGAGTAGGGAGTAGGGGCTAGACCTATAAAAGTGATAGACAGCGCGATAATATTATGATCTGACCAGGGGCTTAAATGAATGCAAGCTTTCCTAGAGTTAGCCAGCAGAATGGGGGAGCAATAGATATAATCTAGTCTAGCATAAGAGTCATGTGGGTGGGAGTAAAATGAATAATCTCTAGCTCCTACATTATGTGCCCTCCATGACTCTACCAGTTGAAGTGTGTCTAACTTTTTGGTAAGGGATTTTGGGAAGGCCTGGGAGGATGGTGAGGATGAGCTTTGGTCTAAAAGGGGGCTAGCCAAATAAAATCACCTCCCACCAATAAATGAGGGGATAGAAACCGATCAAGAATTTTGAAATAAACGGGAAAAGAAGGATGCTTGCACCGAATTTGGTGCATAGACATTAGCGATCGTGAGTTCACGACCCGAGGGGGTGCCTTTAATAATGATAAATCTGCCCTCAGGGTCACGTGCCCGAGGGTGTTTTTACTACAAACACATGGGAATAACATGCCCTGCCCTGCTCGTCCCGGGGAACTCTGGTAAGGATCTGCTGATCTATCAGGTCCCCAATTAGGACACGCAGGGCCTGCACCCTTTCCCGATCCTTGGGAAGGTGGGTTACCAGATATCTGATGGGGGGACTGAAGTTGAACTCCAACCTGTACCCCTTCTTGATCAAGTCCAGGATGTACAGATTTGAGAAAATTGAAGCCTACTGAGGGAGAAAGGTCCCCAATCTTCTTTCCATTGGGACGTTCAAGTCATTGAGATGAGACTTGGTGGGCCTTGAGGAGGATTGAATAAGATTCCTCCTCTTCCCCTATTCTTGTGCCCTGTCCAATGTTTCTTAGGCTGAACCTCTTTAGCCTGCTGGGCATGTGTTTTTTGACAAAAACCCTACTAGAGTAAAACCTTTTCTTACTCTCTGGGAATGTCCTCTTTTAATGGGCTGTACATTCCAGAGCCTCCTCGAGACCTGGACCAAAAAGATTATCGCCAATAAAGGGTAAGGCACAAAGGTGCAGTTTGAATGCTGAGTTCCCTGCCCAGGTTTTTAACCAAAATGCCCTTTTAGATGAATTCACTAGGGCAGTTTCGAGCCGCTAGCTTAACTGATTTGGCCGAGGCATCCACAAGGAAACCAACTGCTTTAAACAGCAAAGGAAATTATTTCAGGATTTGCTGCCTGGAGGTCCCTGCCGAAAGATGCGACTAACTGGGTAAGCCAGCATTCCAGATTTCTGGTGACACAGGTAGCCGATAAAGGTGGCCTAAAGCTGATGGAAGTGGAATCCCAGGCCCTGCGGAGTAAGACTTCATCCCTCTTATCCATAGGGTCTTTCAGAGCCCCCATATCTTCAAATGCTAAGTCCGTCCTTTTAGAGACATTAGATAAGGGGGTGTCTAATTTCTGAACCTTGTTCCATTGCTGGGACCCGTTATCCTAAAAAGGAAACCTCCTTTTAAGATTACTTTAGAAAAAGGGTTTCCTCTCTGTAGTGACTTTTGGGGGACTAGTTATCAAAAACATAATTTCATTCCAACAGCAACAAGCTCAGCCGTCTGTTAAGAGTTAACCTTTCTTGGTGAAAATTCAAATGACCTTCTAGTGAAATTACCCCCACAATGAGTGGAAGAGATGTGTTCCAGAGACAATAGGTTATTTGAATTTCTACAGGTAGTTAAACATGGCCCAAGACAGACAATCCTGAGAGCTTATGTTGGTGACTCTAAGACTGGCAAAGTATGTTTGCTCAACAAATTGCCATTTGTCTATCGGATTTGAGGAGATTTCACCTACAAAAAGCTAATTAGAAAGTCAAATACAACGTTGGACTTCCAAACAGTGAGTCACCACACTGACCAAATTACCAATAAGTGAGACGATACTTATAAGTCTGAGAAGATTAAACAAAACCTTGGAGAGAGTGATAAGCCAACAGACTTCTCAAACGAAGGCTACAAGGACAACTGGTTGTTTACCCTATTATCTGAACAATGGACACGTAAACAGAGGTTTCCTGTGTCATTCCTAAGACCAAAAGGTGAAACTTAGAACTTATATTTTTACCCACAAAGACATTAAAGAAGAGACATATTATTCACACTCTTGTTCAAACAAAAATATATTCAGCAGAGTTGGGGATTGCATACCACTAAATTGAGTATGAAATGGTGAAAAGTAAGATATTTTGTGAATTGGCATCAGTTGTATGTTTCCATCAGAAAGCAAATGTTTCACACAAGTGTGAACCTCAGGGAAATGAATAACTGAATACACATATATCTTCTATGGTTCCTATCCAGGACATTAGAGGTAGAATCAAATATATTTGGATGAGACGTATATTTAATATCTAAAATCACCTTGGTTTCCACCCGAGGTATGAGTCATCATAAATACTCAAATTGTTTTGTGATCCCTGACTGCCCCCCAGTGGACAGGTGAGAGATATCTTAGGTACATACACCTCTCAACCGGCCAATTAAATAGCCTGTTGGGAGGGTCTTTAGAACAATGGTTTGGATGGTATAAAAAGCAATGCACCTCATTTAGAAAAAAAACAAGCTGAAAGAAAAAACAAGCTACAAAAAACAACACAGAAAAAACCCAAGAAAACTGACAAGCTGAAGAAATCTGACGAGGCTGAAATCTATCCCATCTGAAGAACCACTACTTAATCCTTTCAAACTTCTACTAAACTTCTAAATCTCTGAACTTCTACCATCCTACATTTTTCCAACACTACCACCTATCTCTCACTTGCTCCTTGAGGCCATTCCTGAAGGCGTTTCAATTGCCAGCTGAATCCACTGGGGAGGCGTCATAATCCAGGTTCTGGGTGTGGTGACACTGTTTAGAATTAAATATTGTATGGTATATCTCCTCTCTTGTATAGAGTGATAATCATTGCATTGGGGTGATAACTGCATTGGGTGTTCATATATAGATAGAGAGATCCATATTATTACTGCTAAAAAAATTGTTTGGTGTCATAATGAAAATTTACATATTGCATAATTAATACATTTTTATTGGTTAGGGTACAATTTATCAGGGAATATTTTCTCCCATTTCTATGGCCACGTTTTGGGAGAAATGACCTCTGAAGTACTCTAAATTACCATTTATTAATAAATGTAATTTTAATCTTTATTATTAATTAGAATTGTTGGGTATATAGAATTGGTATCGTATATCTTTGATCGTGTGTACCAGTATCCATTCATCACCAGTCTTTTGCGTTTTGTGTTAATATATATATAATTTTTGTACATAAATAAATTTATCTATTTATTTATTATAAGGCAATTCTTGTGTATATGGTACGAATCATACTGGCTAAAAGGACTCAAGGTATATTAATAAGTGGTGATCAAATTATTAAGGTGTCCAAATTATTGGTTCATTAAATATTTGCCGTATCTTAACGGCTGGAGGCACTGCGATATTTTGTTTAAGGGAGAGGGACACCACCCTTCATAAGTAGAATAAATTCTTACATAAACCACCACATCTCAGGGCTTTCCCATTCATGCCTAATGGTATCAACCAGGGAACTATGGACTGGAAAGACACTAGTCTTTCTAACATACAAACCTTGATACATGAGGTCATGCTTAGATAGGCAAACATCCTCCTCCTCGATCTCTAAGGTTTCGTAGATAACTTTAAGGAGGTCGTCCACATCTTCCAGGGGCAATTTGTTCCTGGAACCTCTGGAGGAGAAAACTTCACCATCCTCCTCTTATGAGCCTGAATCTAACCGGGACCTAGGATCCTCCTTGGGTCCTCCTACCCTCTTAATGCATCTGCTACCTCCAAACCCACCGATTGGGTCCAAGGATCCAGTGGCGACTGCATTTTTCCAACAGGGATCTAAAGGATTGAAATGTAGACAACATGTCATCCTTAATGGAGGTGAGCACTTTATGGCACGCTGTAAATGACTTATCCTTAATTAGGATAGCCACACAATTGCAGCATAAGGGTTCTTCCCAAGCTGAACCCAATTTAGCTGCACAAACTGCACACTTCTTCTTGGGGGTCTGACTCTGCACCTTGTCCTGGACTTTAACCTACAATAAGCAAGAAAAAACATAATACAGAAAATAATCAGCCCAGGGCCCCTCATACAAAAACCACTGTGCTGGCGGAGCAAGAAAAGGAAGTGTGCCCACCAGGGTCAGCAAGAGGGATCAGAGTCCCCAAGCTTACCTTAGAGGAGCCAGTGCCTGAAGGACCAGGGTCTGCCTAAGAAGTGCCAGCGCCTTCCATCCATCCCTCTTTGTGTAGAGCCACAGGCTCTGCTGGGTCTGTACACCAGACTGGCTGCCTGACCAGATGCTTGTACCGCTATGGAGACTGGAACCAAGAGTCTCCGGCGCCCGTTGACTACATTTCCGCGGCCGGAACGGCCGGTTACTGGACAGCACCCAGAAGTTGCAGCTACTTGCACGCCCGCTTGGCAGTCACTGCACCACTGTGCATCAGATGCTGGAACCCCCCCACATGGGAAGCAGGACAGGCATCAAAGGTCCTGGACCCCCCAGGACACCCCCGATGATGGTTATCATCCACTGAGGCATGGAAGGACATCAGGAGAGCAGCCCCACTCCCCCTGAAGGAATCACGTCAGGCAGGAGGAAGTAAGACAGACCAGGAGCCACCAGCAACCTCTAGGGCCCAGGACTTCCAGACAATCAGTTCCTTGATGACTGCACCCATCCTTGCAGAGGAAACACTAAAAACTCAGGAGGGAGGCCTGGTGGTCCGCCTTTTATAGTACTGTGCTTACGTGTTTCCTGTCCGAGAGGGAGGAGCTCTGTCTCAGGAAGGATGTCCTGGAGGACGTTTGTAGAAATGAACATTAGAATGACTGAGAGACAAAAGACAGAAATAGATCAGTGGCTGCATGCACACCTCATTGTTAGGCTGCAGGTAGAGAGGCAGAGATGAGGCAGGATTTATCATGAAATACAAATTAAAGTGTATTATTTTCAAAACAGCCGAGAATATTTCACAAGGTCTGAAAAGTATGTAAGTCATCGAGTTATTCCCCAATTTAAGAAGAAGAGCATAACTGCAGGTAGTAAATGTAAGAGAGGAGTTGCAGATGATAAGATGGTGGGTAGTATGTACAGGAGAGGAGTACGGAGGTATGACAGTGATGGGTACGTACAGGAGAGGAGTACGGAGGTATGACAGTGATGGGTACGTACAGGAGAGGAGTACGGAGGTATGACAGTGATGGGTACGTACAGGAGAGGAGTACGGAGGTATTACAGTGATCGGTATGTACAGGAGAGGAGTACGGAGGTATGACAGTTATCGGTATGTACAGGAGAGGAGTACGGAGGTATGACAGTGATCGGTATGTACAGGAGAGGAGTACGGAGGTATGACAGTGATGGGTATGTACAGGAGAGGAGTACGGAGGTATGACAGTGATGGGTATGTACAGGAGAGGAGTACGGAGGTATGACAGTGATCGGTATGTACAGGAGAGGAGTGTGGAGGTATGACAGTGATGGGTATGTACAGGAGAGGAGTACGGAGGTATGACAGTGATGGGTATGTACAGGAGAGGAGTATGGAGGTATGACAGTGATGGGTATGTACAGGAGAGGAGTACGGAGGTATGACAGTGATGGGTATGTACAGGAGAGGAGTACAGAGGTATGACAGTGATGGGTATGTACAGGAGAGGAGTACAGAGGTATGACAGTGATGGGTATGTACAGGAGAGGAGTACGGAGGTATGACAGTGATGGGTATGTACAGGAGAGGAGTACGGAGGTATGACAGTGATGGGTATGTACAGGAGAGGAGTACGGAGGTATGACAGTGATGGGTATGTACAGGAGAGGAGTACGGAGGTATGACAGTGATGGGTATGTACAGGAGAGGAGTACGGAGGTATGACAGTGATGGGTATGTACAGGAGAGGAGTACGGAGATATGACAGTGATGGGTATGTACAGGAGAGGAGTACGGAGGTATGACAGTGATGGGTATGTACAGGAGAGGAGTACGGAGGTATGACAGTGATGGGTATGTACAGGAGAGGAGTACGGAGGTATGACAGTGATGGGTATGTACAGGAGAGGAGTACGGAGGTATGACATTGATGGGTATGTACAGGAGAGGAGTACGGAGATATGACAGTGATGGGTATGTACAGGAGAGGAGTATGGAGGTATGACAGTGATGGGTATGTACAGGAGAGGAGTGTGGAGGTATGACAGTGATGGGTATGTACAGGAGAGGAGTACAGAGGTATGACAGTGATGGGTATGTACAGGAGAGGAGTACAGAGGTATGACAGTGATGGGTATGTACAGGAGAGGAGTACGGAGGTATGACAGTGATGGGTATGTACAGGAGAGGAGTGTGGAGGTATGACAGTGATGGGTATGTACAGGAGAGGAGTACGGAGGTATGACAGTGATCGGTATGTACAGGAGAGGAGTACGGAGGTATGACAGTGATGGGTATGTACAGGAGAGGAGTACAGAGGTATGACAGTGATGGGTATGTACAGGAGAGGAGTACGGAGGTATGACCGTTCCAAGGGAGGAGTATCTCAGGAAGGGTCTATACTCCGCCATAACTCTGGTTCTCGGAGTGTCAGGTCCCAGCGGGTTCTCCTGGTGTCTCTCCTGTTATTCTGTCTCGGACACATCAGAGGAACATGGTGGGAGATCGGCCTGAATGTCCTTCCTAGGAGGGAATACCGGAGCCATTCTGAGGCCCATTTAATGGCCGGCAATGAGGAGGAAACCAACACTGAGAAGTAGATGCTGAGATATATACAGCACAAGGCAGCACAGTGGCTGAGTGGTTAGCACTTCCACCTGGCAGTACTCGGGTTGTTGGTTCAAATCACAACCATGGCACCACCTGCCTGGAGTTTGCATGTTCTCCCTGTGCCTGTGTGGGTTTCCTCCGGGTACTCCGGTTTCCTCCCACACGACAAAGACGTGCTGGGAGGTGAATTGTCTCCGCTCTAAGGTGTCCCTAGTATGTGTATGTATGAATGTGAGTTAGGGCCCTTAGATTGTACGCTCCTCGGGGGCGGGGACTGATGGGAATGTACAATATAGATGTAAACTGACGGCGCTATATAAGTACCTGGAATAAATAATAATAATACACCCAGATCATCGATGACGAGGAGGAAGGTTCGGTCACAGATGATTGGTCCGTCTATAGCAGGGACAGGAGCCGGGACCAGGAATAGGAGATCCACCTGACTTACCCGTGTGCTCTGACATGGAGAAGATCCCATGCTGGCCCTATGGTGGCCGTGTGTTCAGGATGGAGACCGACAATCACAGGATCGTCTGGAAGCCGATCTAAAATGGCTGAAAGGAGGAAAGTGTTCCCGGGACAGGAAGTGACACTGGACAGGAAGTGACACAGACAGGAAGTGACTCCAGACAGATTTATACAGAGGCTGCAGCATGGAGAGCAGACACTAGATGGTGCTGGTCCAAAAATAGCTGTATAGCATAAAACAGGGGAAAAAAATGAAAAACAAAAGACGATGGCGGCTCGTAAACTTCTATTGTCCATGTATGCACAGTTATCACATTACAGTGGATTAGATCTCCCTCCATTTTGTTGTAGCCCGCCTGTCCTTCCTCCGGCGGCCATTTTCCCTTAGTCTAATACAATGTTCGTACAGTTATACACATTACAGTGCAGTGGATTAGATCTTTGTCCTCCATTTTGTTGTAGGCCACCTGTCCCTCCTCCGGCGGCCATTTTCCCTTAGTCTGATATGAAAGCTGGCACATTTTGTCCCCTGATATTAGACATTAGCCGGGTGATGGTATACACACAGCGGGCAGATCTCAATCAATGTCACCCACTAGTCTATACTGTCACGGGGTTGGCCAGCCAATCATGTGGCTCCTATTCTGTCCTTCCAATGACCATTCCTAGTACATAGGACTCATCTTCCATACTACATTCATGATACAACAAGATGGAAACTCCCAATATACAGAGAAAATCTCCCATAAAATACATAGAAATCACATCTGCCCTAAAGGGCCATAAACATAAGAAGATTGCCCCCGACACCCCCAGATTCATCTACAATACTAGCCAAGGTGTCATTGGTCCCCCTAATACACGGATAGTACCCCAATCCTGCATTCATACATGTGACAATACACCATGGATTCCTCCCGCTCTATATTATGTCTCCATACAAATCAGTCGCCATCCAATCCATCCATCTCACAAAAGCTCCAATACCCAGCAAATGTTTCCGTCTCCTCCTAGTAATAACCATGTGATCTCCATGAGAATAAAGCGCCAATTTGTGTCCTTATCCCCTCCCCCTACGCAGGATGTACACCCCTTCATGGCCACGCCTCTTTATGTAACTGACAATTGCGCGGTCGTGCAACGCTGCACCCAAACTAAATATCCGTCCTTTCTTCACACAAATAGAGCTTTCTGTCGGTGGGATGTCATCACCTGTGCGCTTTTTATTTTTCACGCCATAAACAAAAAAAGACCAAAAATTTGGAAGAAAAACAATATTTTGTACTTTCAGCTATAAAATATATAAAGTAACCTCAAAGTTAGTTATAAATTTCACCAAAATGTCTCCCGCTCCATGTTTATGGGAAAAGGACCCCAATAAGTGGGTATTGATTGCTGTGTGTGACCGTTATATCGTCTGCAGACTATGGGGAGATCATGGGGTGTACACAGCTTGTACTTCTCACTGCACAGCACATTTCTGGGGGGCTAAGATACCAGGACACCCCCAATACCAGGACACCCCCAATACCAGGACACCCCCAATACCAGGACACCCCCAATACCAGGACACCCCCAAATACCAGGACACCCCCATTACCAGGACACCCCCAAATACCAGGACTGGACAACCCCAAATACCAGGACACCCCCCAATACCAGACAGGACACCCCCAATACCAGGACACCCCCAATACCAGGACACCCCCAAATACCAGGACTGGACAACCCCAAATACCAGGACACCCCCCAATACCAGACAGGACACCCCCAATACCAGGACACCCCCAATACCAGGACACCCCCAAATACCAGGACACACCCAATACCAGGACACCCCCAATACCAGGACACCCCCAAATACCAGGACACACCCAATACCAGGACACTCCCCAATACCAGGACACCCCCAATACCAGGACACCCCCAAATACCAGGACACCCCCAATACCAGGACACCCCCAAATACCAGGACACCCCCAATACCAGGACACTCCCCAATACCAGGACACCCCCCAATACCAGGACAGGACACCCCCAATACCAGGACACCCCCAAATACCAGGACATGACACCCCCAATACCAGGACACCCCCAAATAACAGGACATGACACCCCCAAATACCAGGACACCTCCAATACCGGGACATCCCCCAATACTGGGACATCCCCCAATACCAGGACACCCCCAAATACCAGGACACCCCCAATACCAGGACACCCACAAATACCAGGACAGGACACCCCCAAATACCAGGACAGGACAAACACCCCCAAATACCAGGACGGTACAAACACCCCCAAATACCAGAGCAGTATAAACACCCCCAAATACCAGGACAGCACAAACACCCCCAAATACCAGGACAGTACAAACACCCCCAAATACCAGGATAGTACAAACACCCCCAAATACCAGGACAGGACAAACACCCCCAAATACCAGGACAGGACAAACACCCTCAAATACCAGGACGGGACACCCCCAAATACCAGGACAGGACAAACACCCCCAAATACCAGGACGGTACAAACCCCCCCAAATACCAGAGCAGTATAAACACCCCCAAATACCAGGACAGCACTAACACCCCAAATACCAGGACAGGACAAATACCCCCAAATACCAGGACAAACACCCCCAAATACCAGGACGGGACAGTACACACCCCCTGTGACGGGGGGTAGGCAGGACAGGACAAACACCCCCAAATACCAGGACAGGACAGTACACACCCCCTGTGACGGGGGGGGGCAGGACAGAAGACACAGAGCAGATGATAAACACACAAAGCTTTATTGAAAGATGACAATCACTCAATTGGGGTCAGCAGGTAGCGTCTCAGTGCCCAGTGTAGGGGAAGAGCAGGGAGAGGGCCCAAAACAATTGTAATCCGGCCCCAGGGGGCAAAGTCAGAGTCTCTGGCAGTTTGTAATCCAAACAGGGAAGAGAAAGGGGGGAGAGTTCATGGACGGTCCATAGGGGAATAAAACGGGTGCAGACACTCACGGGCCCAGCAGGAATGTCCTGACTCACAGCAGATGACAGCAGGGGGGTGACCCTCCTCAGCACACAGCAACAGCGGGTAATCCGGTCCCCAGAGTATTAGAGTATAGGGGGGCCCACAACAGGCAGTCCTATCACACAGCAGCAGCGGGTAATCCGGGCCCCAGAGTATTCGACAGAGTATAGGGGGGCCCAAAGCAGGTAGTCCTATCACACAGCAGCAGCGGATAATCCGGGCCCCGGAGTATTAGGGAGAGTATCGTGGGGCCCACAGCAGGTAGTCCTAGCACACAGCAGCAGCGGATAATCCGGGCCCCGGAGTATTAGGGAGAGTATCGTGGGGCCCACAGCAGGTAGTCCTAGCACACAGCAGCAGCGGATAATCCGGACCCCAGAGTATTAGGCAGAGTATAGGGGGGCCCACAGCAGGCAGTCCTAGCACACAGCAACAGCGGGTAATCCAGGCCCCAGAGTATTAGGCAGGGTATAGGGGGGCCCATAACAGGTAGTCCTAGCACACAGCAGCAGCGGATAATCCGGGCCCCAGAGTATTAGGCAGAGTATCGTGGGGCCCCCAACAGGTAGTCTTAGCACACGGCAGCAGCAGATTATCCAGGCCCAGAGTATTAGACAGAGTATCGTGGGGCCCACAGCAGGTAGTCCTAGCACACAGCAACAGCAGGTAATCCGGGCCCCAGAGTATTAGGCAGAATATTGTGGGGCCCACAGCAAAGCAGTCCTTGGAGTATGGCAGCGTGCCCAGCGGGTAATAATACTGTAAATCCCGGGTAATACTGCAGAGTGTCAGCGAGTAATAATCCTCCCGATCCCGGTATTACTGCAGAGTGTCAGCTGGTAATAATCCTCCCGATCCTGGGGTCTTTGCAGAGTGGCTGTGGGGGTCTTGCCTCACCGCAGACCTATCAGCAGCTGTGTAGCGGACAGAACGACCTGGGACGCTCCTCACCGGCCTTCTTAAAACCAGTGTAGGACGCTCCCAGTCATCCTGGCAACCGTGGGGCATTTCCCGGCAACGAGGCACACCCCCATGACATGGGCCACGCTCACGAGAGTACGGCCTTTGTCAGTCGGCGAGTGCAGGAGCGGGAAACTCCTGTGCCAGCGCTGTACTCACCAGGGCCATGCGGCGTTGGGCTGACTGCCGCGGCCTGGAACATCCCTGCGGGGGGTCCGCCCCTTCTCCTGCTGGATGGCTGGAGAGGTGTGAACCTCACCGCAGGGAACTATCTCTCCCCCTCCAGCTGCTCTGGATAGAGACAGAGAGGTGACAGGAGTCACACCTCTCATCCTGGATGGCCGGGCTTCAAAGGGCCATGACATGATGAGAGGGGGGAGAGGTGGGTGGAGCTGAGAGGAGGGAGAGCGCACAGCCTGGCACCCCATGACAGTTGAGTTTGGTGTTGGGTCTGGTATGTTGGTTGGAGGAGGAAGCTTGACACTGGAGATCTCGTCACAAATTGTGTCCATCTTCTTGAAGTGACTGGCAATCTCCTGTGCAGTAAGTAAGTTGGTGGGCGGAGGCAGTGGGGGGCGGAGTAAGGAATTAAGGGTAGAGAAGAGTGATGAGGATTGGATGAGAGGGTCTTGATGAGAGTTGTAGTAGGTTTGCTTAGCAGCATGGAGGTTGGAGTTGTATTTGAGGACAACATGGAGCGGGAGACATTTTGGCCGAAATTTATAACTAACTTTGAGGTTACTTTATATATTTTATTGCCGAAAGTAAAAAATATTGTTTTTCTTCTAAATTTTTGGTCTTTTTTTGTTTATGGCGTGAAAAATAAAAAGCGCACAGGTGATGACATCCCATCGACAGAAAGCTCTATTTGTGTGAAGAAAGGACGGATATTTAGTTTGGGTGCAGCGTTGCACGACCGCACAATTGTCAGTTACATAAAGAGGCGTGGCCATGAAGGGGTGTACATCCTGCGTAGGGGGAGGGGATAAGGACACAAATTGGTGCTTTATTCTCATGGAGATCACATGGTTATTACTAGGAGGAGACGGAAACATTTGCTGGGTATTGGAGCTTTTGTGAGATGGATGGATTGGATGGCGACTGATTTGTATGGAGACATAATATAGAGCGGGAGGAATCCATGGTGTATTGTCACATGTATGAATGCAGGATTGGGGTACTATCCGTGTATTAGGGGGACCAATGACACCTTGGCTAGTATTGTAGATGAATCTGGGGGCGTCGGGGGCAATCTTCTTATGTTTATGGCCCTTTAGGGCAGATGTGATTTCTATGTATTTTATGGGAGATTTTCTCTGTATATTGGGAGTTTCCATCTTGTTGTATCATGAATGTAGTATGGAAGATGAGTCCTATGTACTAGGAATGGTCATTGGAAGGACAGAATAGGAGCCACATGATTGGCTGGCCAACCCCGTGACAGTATAGACTAGTGGGTGACATTGATTGAGATCTGCCCGCTGTGTGTATACAATCACCCGGCTAATGTCTAATATCAGGGGACAAAATGTGCCAGCATTCATATCAGACTAAGGGAAAATGGCCGCTGGAGGAGGGACAGGTGGGCTACAACAAAATGGAGGAGGGAGATCTAATCCACTGCAATGTGATGTGTATAACTGTGCGAACATTGATATCAGACTAAGGGAAAATGGCCACCAGAGGAGGGACAAGTGGGCTACAACAAAATGGAGGACGAAAATCTAATCCACTGCACTGTAATGTGATAACTGTGTTTTTATTGATAACAGAAGTTTACGAGCCGCCATCGTCTTTTGCTTATCAGGTTTTTTCCCTGTTGTTTTATGCTATTCAGCTTTTTTGGACCAACACCATCTAGTGTCTGCTCTCCATATTACAGCCTCTGTATAAATCTGTTGAGTCACTTCCTGTTCAGTGTCACCACCTCTCAGGTCACTTCCTGTCCCGGGAACACTTTCTTCCTCTCAGCCATTTTAGATCTGCTTTCAGAAGGTCCTGTGATTGTGGGTCTCCATCCTGAACACACGGCCACCATAGGGCCAGCATGGGATCTTCACCATGTCAGAGCACACGGGTAAGTCAGGTGGATCTCCTATTCCTGGTCCCGGCTCCTGTCCCTGCTATAGACGGACCAATCATCTGTGACCGAACCTTCCTCCTCGTCATCGATGATCTGGGTGTATTATTATTATTTATTCCAGGTACTTATATAGCGCCGTCAGTTTACATCTATATTGTACATTCCTGGAGCCTGTCCCCATACAACTCCTCCGGTCACCCTCCCCCTCCATCATTCGCTCCATCACTCACATCTTTAATCTCTCCCTCTACTGGCACATTCCCCTCCCCCCTAAAGCATGCGCACATCACCCCCATACTCAAAAAGCCCTCCCTGGACCCCACAAACCTGAACAACCTCAGACCCATCTCCCTGCTGCCACTCACTTCCAAGCTCCTTGAGCACTTCGTCTACAATCGCCTGAGCGCCCACCTGTAACATACATGTAAGATTTGAGTGGATAAAGATTTGATCAGTAGAAATATGGAATCGTAGCCATAACAGGTGGAATGGATAGGATATGATCGATAGGCTGAAAGCCGGGCTTCTGGGATGTGACATGAAGGTGCAGACTGGAGTAGATGAGATGAGGCCACGCCCTCTCATTGTAAAGGTGTGTTCAGGAACAGTCTGGTCATTAAGGATGTATATTGAGCCCCTGGGCAGTAGGGAAATGAATGGTCATCAATGGATCTGGGATACAGATGTGTATGTATACACAATGACTCCATAGGCCTTACAGACTCAATCATCATTTAGCATGAGTCTAAAGCCCCGCCTCCTGGAGGTGACACTTCTTGTGTGTCAATCAGGTTATCACTTTCTGGGGAAACAGGTTTGGAGTTAAATGACAGCAGACTGTCTGCCTGAGGTGGAAAGCTCTATAGGTAATATTCACATCAAAGAAGTATGTTTCATCTCTCATAAAAGCTGAAATATTAGTTGCAGAGATATGAACATACTCCCTTCTTGTAGGCCATTCTGTGCGCTGCACTTGCATATGAAAATCATAGTTGTGGCTTGGGGGGAAAAGCCAGGAAAACGCAGGAAACGGTTAGGTGACGCTGGGTCGCGACCATTGAACAGTGTTTGGTACTGTCGTGATCGGGCTGATGCACTAGTGTCAGAAATCCAATCCCCGACTTGGGGTTCAGGCCAGTCTTGGCCCAATTGGACTTGGGCAGGTCAGCATCCACAGCATATTGTGGGCAGATGCAAGAGCCGCCCCCCATGGTCGGTTGGCCGAGGACTAATGTCCCGCCTATGTCCTAATCCGAATATATTGATTACACGGACATTTGGACACTTATATGGAGCTGGTTCGATTGACCAATGGATTGCTAAGTTTCTGGCTTGCTCCCTGTTGGGGCCGCACATGCGCGTCTCGGTTAGCTAGTCGCTGTGGGCATGGCGTGTGGGGGACACGTGACAGGGTGATCGTTGACAGATCCTTGACACCACCTCACTGACAGCAACCCCTACAGTCTGGCTTCCATCCCCTACACTCCACCGAAATCGCCCTACTCAAAATCACCAACGACCTGCTAACCGCCAAAGCTAATGGCCACTACTCAGTGCTACTACTCCTCGACCTCTCCGTGGCCTTCCACACAGTTGACCACCCCCTCCTCCTTAATAAGCTACACTCCCTCGGCATCAGAGACTCCGCTCTCTCCTGGCTCTCCTCCTATCTATCCCAATGCTCCTTCAGCGTTACCTATAACGCTACCACCTCCCCCTTTCTGTTGGAGTCCCCCAAGGCTCTGTACTCGGGCCCCTCCTCTTCTCCATCTACACCTCCTCCCTTGGCAAACTGATACACTCCCACGGCTTGAACTACCACCTCTACGCCGATGACACGCAAATTTACCTCTCCACCCCTCACCCCTTCAGTCTCCGCCCGTATCACCTGCCTACTGAACGACATATCAGACTGGATGTCACTCCATTTTCTCAAATTGAACCTTTCCAAAACTGAGCTCCTGATTTTCCCCCTAGCCTGCGCCCCCCCCATCCTTTCCATCACAACCAACAACGCCACCATGAATCCCACCCTGCAAGCCAAAGTCCTAGGTGTTACTGTAGACTCCAATCTGTCTTTCCAACCCCATGTCCAATTGCTGGCAAACTCATGCAGGCTCCACCTCCGCAACATCTCCAAAATACGTTCGTTCCTAACCCCAGACACTACTAAACTACTCGTTCACTCCCTTATTATCTCACGTCTGGACTACTGCAACTCCCTCCTCACCGGCCTCCCTCATCACAGACTATCCCCGCTTCAGTCTATCCTGAACTCAGCGGCCAGATTCATCTACCTTACCAACCGCTCCGTATCTGCCACCCCTCTCTGCCAATCCATCCACTGGCCTCCACTCAGTATCCTACACCCCCCCTCTGTCATTCCCTCCACTAGCCTCCACTCAGTGTCCTCCACCCCCCTCTGTCATTCCCTCCACTGGCCTCCACTCAGTGTCCTCCACCCCCCTCTGTCATTCCCTCCACTGGCCTCCACTCAGTGTCCTCCACCCCCCTCTGTCATTCCCTCCACTGGCCTCCACTCAGTGTCATCCACCCCCCTCTGTCATTCCCTCCACTGGCCTCCCCTCAGTGTCCTCCACCCCCCTCTGTCATTCCCTCCACTGGCTCCCAATTGCCCAATGCATAAAATTCAAACTAATAACACTGACATACAAAGCCATTCATAATGCTGCCCCAAACTACCTCACCGACCTGATGCCCAAATATCACCCAACCCGTAATCTTTGCTCCTCACAAGACCTCCTACTTTCTAGCTCACTGGTTTCCACCTCCCACGCCCGACTGCAGGACTTCTCCAGTACTTTCCCCATCCTCTGGAACTCACTACCCAATCCATCAGACTGTCACCTACCCTCCACACCTGTAGGTGCACCCTGAAAACCCATCCCTTCAGAGAAGCCTACCCCAGCCTCACCTAACAGCCGATCTCCACTCCTCCTACCACTCCATCCCCCACAGCCACTTCCTCCTGTACCTCTACCCCTCTCTCCTAGATTGTAAGCTCGAAAGAGCAGGGCCCTTGCACCCCTCGTGTATTGTATTGTTACTGTATTGTCTCATGTTCTTTCCCCCCACTATAATGTACAGAGCTGAGCAAACCTTCTGCCGCTATATAAATACTGTATAATAATAATAATTCCCATCAATCCCCGCCCCCGAGGAGCGTACAATCTAAGGTCCTAACTCACATTCATACATACACATACTAGGGAACACTTAGGAGACAATTCACCTCCCAGCATGTCTTTGTAGTGTAGGAGGAAACTGGAGTACCCGGAGGAAACCTACGCAAGCACAGGGAGAACATGCAAACCCCATGCAGGTGGTGCCATGGTCGGGATTTGAACCAACAACCCGAGTACTGCCAGGTGGAAGTGCTAACCACTCAGCCACTGTGCTGCCCCGTGCTGTATATATCTCAGCATCTACTTCTCAGTGTTGGTTTCCTCCTCATTGCCGGCCATTAAATGGGCCTCAGACTGGCTCTGTTATTCCCTCCTAGGAAGGACATTCAGGCCGATCTCCCACCATGTTCCTCTGATGTGTCCGAGACAGAATAACAGGAGAGACACCAGGTATGTATGGAAGAGGGGTGAGATGCTGGGAGGGATATTTATGGGGGGGGTGAAAAGCTGGGAGGGGATATGTATGAGGGAGGGGTGAGAAGCTGGGAGGGATATGTATGGGGGAGGGGTGAGATGTTTGGGAGGACTGTGTATGGGGGAGGGGTGAGAAGCTGGGAGGGGATATGTATGGGGGAGGGGTCAGAAGCTGGGAGGGATGTGAATGGGGGAGAGGGGAGAAGATGGGGATTAATGTATATGGGGGAGGGGTGAGAAGTTAGGGAGGGATGTGTATGGGTTAGGGGTGAAAAGCTGGGGAGGGATGAGAAGCTAGGAGGGGATAAGTATGGGGGAGGGGTGAGAAACTGGGAGGGATGCGAATGGTGGAGGGGTGAGAAGTTGGGGAGGGCTTTTGTGACGGGAGTCACTTTGGGTGCGGGGCCCATGGAACAGCTCACTTTGAAGAGGTGGGGAGACCCCTGTCTCAGCTTCCCATATCCCTCTTATGTGTAAGTCACCCTGTGCCTGTTAGGGGTGCAGGATGATATGTCCTGACATTGTGTAAACATGTATAGGTGGGGTGGGGGGTTGTTCATTGTTTAATGCCATGTGGTTGCATCCCATTGTTCTATTGTCTGTCTGGCTTAGGAGCAAACTATTATGGGATGTATGTGTTTGTGTATTAGCTTAGTGGGGGGGTGTCTCCAGCAACCCTCCCTCCTGATGGGACTGTCTGCTGGTGTGAAGTTTTAATACCTGTGTGTCTCTTGTTACTAAATGTAGATTGCCCTGCCTGTGTCATTATGCAGGGTGGGGGGGACTGTCCCGAGTGTATATACAGTCAGGTCCATAAATATTGGGACATCGACACAATTCTAACATTTTTGGCTCTATACACCACCCCAATGGATTTGAAATGAAACAAACAAGATGTGCTTTAACTGCAGACTGTCCGATTTAATTTGAGGGTATTAACATCCAAATCAGGTGAACGGTGTAGGAATTACAACAGTTTGCATATGTGCCTCCCACTTGTTAAGGGACCAAAAGTAATGGGACAATTGGCTTCTCAGCTGTTCCATGGCCAGGTGTGTGTTATTCCCTCATTATCCCAATTACAATGAGCAGATAAAAGGTCCAGAGTTTATTTCAAGTGTGCTTTTTGCATTTGGAATCTGTTGCTGTCAACTCTCAAGATGAGATCCAAAGAGCTGTCACTATCAGTGAAGCCATCATTAGGCTTAAAAAACAAAACAAACCCATCAGAGAGATAGCAAAAACATTAGGTGTGGCCAAAGCAACTGTTTGGAACATTCTTAAAAAGAAGGAACGCACCGGTGAGCTCAGCAACACCAAAAGACCCGGAAGACCATGGAAAACAACTGTGGTGGATGAGTGAAGAATTCTTTCCCTGGTGAGGAAAACACCCTTCACAACAGTTGGCCAGATCAAGAACACTCTCCAGGAGGTAGGTGTATGTGTGTCAAAGTCACCAATCAAGAGAAGACTTCACCAGAGTGAATACAGAGGGTTCACCACAAGATGGAAACCATTGATGAGCCTCAAAATCAGGAAGGCCAGATTAGAGTTTGCCAAATGACATGTAAAAAAGCCTTCACAGTTCTGGAACAACATCCTATGGACAGATGAGACCGACATCAACTTGTACCAGAGTGATGGGAAGAGAAGAGGATGGAGAAGGAACTGCTCATGGTCCTCAGCATACCACCTCATCAGTGATCATGGTGGTGGTAGTGTCATGGCGTGGACATGTATGGCTGCCAATGGAACTGTTTCTCTTGTATTTATTGATGATGTGACGGCTGACAGAAGCAGCCGGATGAATTGTGAAGTGTTTCGGGAATATTATCGGCTCATATTCAGCCAAATGCTTCACAACTCATTGGACGCTTCACAGTGCGGATGGACAATGACCCAAAGCATACTGCAAAAGCAACCAAAGAGTTTTTTAAGGGAAAGAAGTGGAATGTTCTGCAATGGCTAAGTCCATCACCTGACCTGAATCCGATTGAGCATTTCACTTGCTGAAGACAAAACTGAAGGGAAAATGCCCCAAGAACAAGCAGGAACTGAAGACAGTTGCAGTAGAGGCCTGGCAGAGCATCACCAGGGATGAAACCCAGCGTCTGGTGATGTCTATGCGTTCCACACTTCAGGCTGTAATTGACTGCAAAGGATTTGCAACCAAGTATTAAAAAGTGAAAGTCTGATTTATGATTATTATTCTGTCCCGTTACTTTTGGTTCCTTAATAAGTGGGAGGCACATATGCAAACTGTTGTAATTCCTACACCGTTCACCTGATTTGGATGTAAATACCCTCAAATTAAAGCTGACAGTCTGCAGTTAAAGCACATCTTGTTTGTTTCATTTCAAATCCATTGTGGTGGTGTATAGAGCCAAAAATGTTAGATTGTGTCGATGTCCCAATATTTATGGACCTGACTGTATATTGTATCTGTGTTCAAATAAAGTAGTCTACCTCCTGGTTTACTTCAGGACTGGTGTCGTCTAGTCTTGTATGGTCGGCTGTGGTGTCTGTGGTTGATGTTCGGAGGGGGAAGCGGTATTCTAACGGAAGTACTCAAGCGCAGTCTGGGTCGGTTCCGTTACAGCTGTGTATGGTGTAGGGGCAAGAAGCCAAGGAAGATATGTATGGGGGAGGGGTGAGAAGCTGGGGAGAGATGTGTATGGGGGAGGGGTGAGAAGCTCAGAAGGGATGTGTATGGGGGAGGGGGTGAGAAGCTGGGCAGTGATATATATGGGAAGTGGTGAAAAGTTGGGAGAGGATATGTATGAGGGAGGTTTGAGAAGCTTGGGGGGATGTGTATGGGGGAGGGGTGAGAAGCTGGGGAGGGATGTGTATGGGGGAGGTTTGAGAAGCTGGGGGAGATGTGTATGGGGGAGGGGTGAGTAGCTGGGGAGGGATGTGTATGGGGGAGGGGTGAGAAGCTGGGGAGGGATGTGTATGGGGGAGGGGTGAGAAGCTGAGGAGGGATGTGTATGGGGAGGGGTGAGAAGCTGAGGAGGGATGTGTATGGAGAGGGGTGAGAAGCTGGGGAGGGATGCGTATGGGGAGGGGTGAGAAGCTGGGGAGGGATGTGTATGGGGAGGGGTGAGAAGCTGGGGAGGAATGTGTATGGGGAGGGGTGAGAAGTTGGGGAGGGGTGATAAGCTGAGGAGGGATGTGTATGGGGAAGGGGTGAGAAGCTGGGGACGGGTATGTGTGCGGGAGGGGTGAGAAGCCGGGGACGGGTATGTATGGGGGAGGGGTGAGAAGCCTGTGACGGGTATGTATGGGGGAGGGGTGAGAAGCCGGGGATGGGTATGTATGGGGGAGGGGTGAGAAGCCGGGGACGGCTATGTATAGGTGTTCTGTCTCTCCAATCTAAGCATTGATAGTGTGATCTCTGTAGCTTACAGTTGTGATGAGATGGTGATAACTTCATCCTCAGTTGGATACCACAGTCAGTGACTCCATCGATAAGACATCTTGTAGATCTTGTGAAGTTTCTTCCATAAACTGAGAGAATCTTACAACAATGAACATTCGATCGGTCAAAAGATCATAATGTTTCTGC
Organism: Staurois parvus; assembly: GCF_062004578.1. NCBI lineage: Eukaryota > Metazoa > Chordata > Amphibia > Anura > Ranidae > Staurois > Staurois parvus. Next base: position 459,224 of record NW_028319483.1, on the reverse strand, counting down.
TTCTTGCCATGAGGCTAGAACTGCAATGCATTTCTGGGAAAGGGGGAGGGGCTATCTATACAACATTAAACCAAATAAACTTTAGTTCAAGTCCAATATAAATAATGAAGATTCTTTCCGGAAACATCTGCAAAACAAGAGGGAGGTGATCTGTGGGATCAGGGTATACAGGTGAAACTCTTCAAATGATAATCTGGTGCATTCATTCATTGATTTCAGTGCAGCAACTTAAAAGGTGAAACTAATATATGAGACTCATTCCATGCAAAGCAAGATAGTTCCAGCCGTGATTTGTCATCATTGTGATGATTATGGCTTACAGCTCATGAAAACCCCAAATCCACAATCTCAGAAAATGAGAATATTCCATGCAATCAATAAAACAAGGATTGTACATAGAACAATATCGCACCTCTGAAAAGTAGAAGCTGCATATGTACTCAGTACTTGGTTTGGGCCCCTTTTGCAGCAATTACTGCCTCAATGCGGCGTGGCATGGAAGCTATCAGCCTGTGGCACTGCTGAGGTGTTATGGAAGACCAGGATGCTTCAATAGCGGCCTTCAGCTCTTCTGCATTGTTCGGTCTCATGTCTCTCATCTTTCTCTTGGAAATGCCCCATAGATTCTCTATGGGGTTCAGGTCATGCGAGTTTGCTGGCCAATCAAGCACAGTAATCCCACGGTCATTGAACCAAGTTTTGTTGCTTTTGGCAGTGTGGGCGGTGCCAAGGCCTGCTGGAAAATGAAGTCCGCATCCCCATAAAGCTCGTCTGTGAAAGGAAGCATGAAGTGCTCCAAAATCTCCTGGTAGACGGCTGTGGTGACCCTGGACTTAATGAAGCACAGTGGGCCAACACCAGCAGATGACATGGCTCCCCAAATCAACACAGACTGTGGAAACTTCACACTGGACTTCAAGCATCTTGCAGTGTGCGCCTCTCCATTCTTCCTCCATACTCGGCGTCCTTGGGCCTCTCCATTCTTCCTCCATACTTGGGGTCCTTGGGCCTCTCCATTCTTCATCCATACTCTGGGTCCTTGGGCCTCTCCATTCTTCCTCCATACTTGGGGTCCTTGGGCCTCTCCATTCTTCCTCCATACTCGGGGTCCTTGGGCCTCTCCATTCTTCCTCCATACTCGGGGTCCTTGGGCCTCTCCATTCTTCCTCCATACTCGGTATCCTTGGTTTCAAAATGAGATGCAAAAGTTGCTCTCATCAGAAAAGAGGACTTTGGACCACTGAGCAACAGACCAGGTCTGTTTTTCTTTAGCCCAAGTAAGACGCTTCTGTCATTGTTTGTTGTTCAGGAGTGGCTTGACAAGAGGAATACGACATTTGAAGTTCATGTCCAGGATCCGTCTGTGTGTGGTGGCTCTTGATGCACTGACTCTAGCCTCAGTCCACTCCTTGTGAAAGTCCCCAACACTTTTGAATGGCCTTTTCCTGCCAATCCTCTCCAGGCTGTGGTCATCCCTGCTGCTTGTGCACCTTTTTCTTCCACACTTTTCCCTTCCACATAACTTTTTATTAATGTGCTTTGATACAGCACTTTGGGAACATCCAGCTTCTTCTGCAATGACCTTTTTGAGGCTTTCCCTCCTTATGGAGGGTGTCAGTGATGGTGTCTTTCCCATGATTGTGATTCCTACTGAACAAGACTCAGAGACCATTTAAAGGCTCAGGAACCCTTTGCAGGTGTTATGGCTTAATTATCTGATTAGAGTGGGACACTTTGAGCCGAGAATATTCCACCTTTTCACAAAATTCTCATTTTCTGAGATTGTGGATTTGGGGTTTTCATGAGCTGTAAGCCATAATCATCACAATGATGACAAATTACGGCTTTGCATGTAATGAGTCTATCTCATATATTAGTTTCACCTTTTCAGTTGCTGCACTGAAATAAATGAAATTTTGCACCATATTCTAATTTTTAGAGTTTCAACTGTATACTCCACAATTCTCCCATGTGGACACCTCGTAAGTGGTTTTCCAGTATAGACTCCCAGTTTGGGGAACTCATTTAGAAGAAGCCGTCAGCTAGAATCACACTCACTACTCTACAGTATGGTGAAGACCAAGGAGGCCTAGCAATACCAAATGTTAGACTTTATATTATAGCTGCCCAACTTCAACATCTTACCAGGTGGGACTTCGTAGACACATTAGATCCCATCCATCGGTTTCTACTTCCATCAGATACAGATTTCACATCACTCTCACACTTGTTAATGGGCTTCAGATGGCACCAGTGGGAAAGGAATGATCTCTCATCTATTTATTCCAGTCTTTTGATTCTAAGAGAGAGTGGTGGGAGGTGATTGTGACCTCCATACCTCTCATCTCTCTGTCCTCTTCACAGAAACTCAGTCATTTCTTTTGCATAGATCATTCAGGACTCCAGCTCAATTGTTCAGCTAGGACAGGAGGGATTTCCCCTTAATACCCCAATTGTAGTGTTGATGTCGGGGATTTGATACACATGTTTTGGAGATGTCCAAAATTATTCAAAAAGTGGAACGATATGACCAGTATTATAATGTTGATGTTCAATATTCCTCGGGTGTGCCTCTTGGTCTCTTTACTTTATGGAGGGAGACAGTACAGTAACAATACAGTTCAGTACAAGAGGGATTAGAGGGCCCTGCTCCTTGGAGCTTACAATCTAGGAGAGAGGGGATAGTGGTACAAGAGGTAATTAGCTGTGGGGGATGGAGTGGTTGGGGGAGTAGGGGATTCCAGTAGTTAGCTGGGGTCGGGGTAGGCTTCCCTGAAGAGATGAGTTTTCAGAGTGCGCCTAAAAGTGAGCAGAGGAGGCGATAGCCTGATAGCTTGGGGTAGGGAGTTCCAGAGGATGGGGGAAGCCCGTGAGAAATCCTGGAGGTGAGCATGGGAGGAGGAGACAAGGGAGCTAGAGAGTAGGAGGTCTTGCGAGGAGTGGAGAGTACGGTTTGGGTCGTATTTAGAGACAAGGTCGGTGATGTAGTTGAGGGCAGTGTTATGAACGGCTTTATACTTCAGTGTTAGTGTTTTCAATTTTATCCGCTGGGCAATTGGAAGCCATGAAGGGATTGGCAGAGAGGGGTGGAGGATACTGAGTGGAGGCCAGTGGAGGGATTGGCAGAGAGGTGGCTGATACAGAACGGTTAGTAAGGTGAATGAGTCTGGCAGCAGCATTCATGATGAACTGGAGTGGAGATAGTCTGCGATGAGGTCGGCCAGTGAGGAGGGAGTTACAATAGTCAAGGCGTGATATAATAAGGGAGTGAATGAGTTGCTTAGTGGTTTTCGAGGTTAGGAACGAGCATATCTTGGAGATGTTGCGGAGGTGAAGTCTACATGAGTTTGTCAGTGATTAGACCTTGGGCTGAAAGGACAGATTGGAGTCTAGGATGACACCTAGTACCCTGGCATGAGGGGTGGGACTGAAAATCACTAAGCTCTTCTCTGAAGCTCACCTTACCACCTGCCCCCTGGATCCTGTCCCTACACAACTCCTACGATCACCATCCTCCTCCATCCTACGCTCCCTCACCCACATCTTTAATCTTTCCCTCTCTACTGGCACATTGCCCTCCCCTCTGAAGAATGCGCACATCACTCCCATACTTTAAAAACCCTCCCTGGATCCCTCTGACCTAAACAACCTAAGACCCATCTTCCTGCTGCCATTTACATCCCAACTCTTTGAATGCTTAGTCTATAATCACCGGAGTTCCCACCTCACCGACAACAACCTCCTTGATCCCCTACAATCTGTCTTCCGTCCCCTACACTCCACTGAAACCGCCCTACTCAAACTCACCAATGACCTGCTAGCCTCCAAAGCCAATGGCCACTACTCAGTCCTCCTACTCCTCGACCTCTGCAGCTTTCGACACGGTCAACCACCCCCTCCTCCTCAAAAAACTATACTCTTTTGGCCTCAGAGACTCCGCTCTCTCCTGGCTCTCTTCCTATCTATCACAACGCTCCTTCAGTGTTACCTATAATGCTGCCACCTCCCCCTCTCTGTTGGGGTCCCTCAAGGTTCTGTCCTCGGGCCCCTTCTCTTCTCCATCTACACCTCCTCCCTTGGTCAACTGATACACTCTCACGGCTTCAACTACCATCTCTATGACGATGACACTCAAATCTATCTCTCTACTCCCCGTCTCACCCCTTCAGTCTCCGCCCGAATCACTAGCCTTCTGAACGACATATCAGACCGGACATATCAGACTCCAATTCCTCAAATTAAACCTTGCCAAAACCTAGCTCCTAGTTTTCCCCCCAGCCCGTGCCCCCCCTGACCTCTTCATCACGACCAACAACATCACCATCAGTCCCACCCCGCAAGCCAGAGTATTAGGTGTCATTCTAGACTCCAATCTGTCTTTCCAGCCCCAGGTCCAATTGCTGACAAATTCATACAGACTCCACCTCTGTAACATCTCCAAAATACGCACGTTCCTAACTCCAGAAACTACAAAGCAACTCATTCACTCCCTTATTATATCACAACTTGACTACTGTAACTCCCTCCTCACCGGCCTACCCCAACACAGGCTATCCCCACTTCAGTCTATCCTGAATTCTGCAGCCAGACTCATCCACTGTGTACTGTCTCCCATTATAATGTACAGCGCTGAGCAAACTGTTGGTGCTATACAAATACTGTATAATAATAGTGTTGTTGATCTTGATGGAAAAGTCGGGAGGGGGGGGGGCACGGGTTGGGGGGAATACTAGAAGCTCAGTTTTGGAAAGGTTGAGTTTGAGGAAGTGGAGTGACATCCAGTCCGATATGTCACTTAGTAGGGTGGTGATGCGATTGGAGACTGAGGGGGTGAGGTGAGGGGTAGAGAGATAGATTTGTGGGTCATCGGCATAGAGATGGTAGTAGAAGCCGTGGGAGTTTATCAATTGGCCAAGGGAGGAGGTGTAGATGGAGAAGAGGAGGGGTCTGAGGACAGTACCTTGAGGAACCCCGACAGAGAGAGGGAGTGAAGGGGATGTGGCAGCATTATAGGTAACACTGAAGGAGCGCTGGGATAGATAGGAGGAGACCCAGGAGAGAGCGGAGTCTCTGAGACCAACTACATTGGAGACCCATACTTGAGGTATGATCCTGGAGACACGGGCCTCATTGAACGGTGTCAGATATCTATGTATGTACTGGGGGGAGTTACTTGCCATGTACAGCTGAATTGTTCTAGGCTGTTTCTTCTTTTCCCTGTTCATTTGTTTATAAAAGGTAAAAGTGACACCATAGACAAAGCAAGTCATTGTTCTGTATGATCTGTAACAGTGCCACAACTGCCTATACGTGAGAATGTATGACTCCATTGTCTGGGCTGAATGTTGGGAATACTGTGCGCACTTATAAACTTTGTTAATAAAATCTATTTGATTAAAAAAATACTGTAGATAATGCTGTACATATTCTTTCTATTCATAAGATATATTTAGTAATGAACATTAAAAATAGAAAGCAACTTTATGTAGGCCTTTATATACAATTCTTTTTTCTTTCTCTACAGGTAGATTGATGAACCAGGTTTTAGGACATTTTGGTCTTCATGAATACAGCTGAGTCACATGGAAAATAAAACACATGGATGTCTTAATTGACTGAAAGTCTTTACTGCAGTTCACTGGAGGATTCACACGGGATACAAGTCATATCTGTGTTCTAAAAGTCATGGTTTGGATCCTCTTCCACATTGATCCAGCAGGAGAAAGGTAATTTCAGTGTTCTGGAAGTGACAATGGCTTTACAATAACGTCCAACCCAAGTATACATAAGAGGAGTCATTTCAAACTACTTGTTTGGAGATTTTACAATGGAGAGAAAATATATCACACACCAAAAGGCTTGCAATGGAGGGAAGTCATATCATTGTTCTGAATGTGATAAAGCTTTTACACGGGAGTCACATCTTATCACACACCAGAGGATTCACAATGGAGGGAAGTCATATCAGTGTTCTGAATGTGATAAAGCTTTTACTCAGAAGTCACATCTTATCACACACCAGAGGATTCACAATGGAGGGAAGTCATATCATTGTTCTGAATGTGATAAAGCTTTTACAGTGAAGTCAGATCTTATCAGACACCAGAGGATTCACACTGGAGAGAAGCCATATCAGTGTTCTGAATGTGATAAAGCTTTTACAGGGAAGTCAGATCTTATCACACACCAGAGGATTCACACTGGAGAGAAGTCATATCAGTGTTCTGAATGTGATAAAACTTTTACAGTTAATGCCGGTCTAATTTATCACCGGAGGATTCACAAATTTCTTCACTGATTAAATTCTGGAATAAAAGGGATATTAAAGAAGTTTCAGGTGTCACAAGTTAGTTTCACATCCCCAATGTCATCCCACAAACTAGAGAAAGGAAAAGATATAATGCTACTTTAAAAGACACAAACTAAAATCTGAGCAAACTGGAATGTAATGATCGGATGAACTGAGTTTAGTGCTTATGTCCATCAATACACAACTAGAAGGGATTTGAATATTTTATCTTTTGACAATCTTTTTAAGATAAGCATCAATAACTGAATAGCTTCCCTCATGATTCTCATCTTTATCTTTTTTATGGAGCTTTGACTGAACATGCAATGCATTTTCATGATTCACCAACTGAGTTGTGTTTCCAAGCATTTTCTTCATTTCTGGATCCTGAGGTAAAACATGCCCAACACTGCCTCAGTACCAGAGACTAGGATGGGGTCTATTGTCACCTTACCAAGTCTCTGAAGCCTCAGTGGGAGAGTCCATTCCAGGTTCTTCTGACTATTGATACATGATCAGTCAGGCTTGAGGTCTCCAGCTAAGCCCACCTTGGCCACTCCTCCCATTACATGTTCCATCTCCTCTCCCATTATCAATGCCTGCTTTCCACATTTCATCTCTCATTAATATTATTATTATTATTATACAGGATTTATGGCGCCAATAGTATGCTCAGCGCTTTACAATATAACGGGAGACAATACAGCAACAATACAGTTCAATACAAGAGGGATAGGAGGCCCTGCTCCTCGGAGCTTACAATCTAGGAGGGAGGAGCTAGTGGTACAAAAGGTAGTAACTGCGGGGGATGGACTGGTAGGAAGAGTAGAAGATTCCATTATTAGCTGAGGGCAGGATAGGCTTCCCTGAAGAGAGAGGTTTTCAGAGATCGCCTAAAAGTGAGCAGAGTAGGCGATAGTCTGATAAATTGGGGTAGAGAGTTCCAGAGGATGGGGGAAGCTCTGGAAACGAGCATGGGGGGAGGAGACAAGGGAGCAAGAGAGCAGGGGATCGTGCGAGAAACACAGGACGGTTTGGGTGATATTTGGCGACAAGATCGGTGATGTAATTTGGGGCAGAGTTATAAATGGCTTTATATGTTATTGTTAATGTTTTGAATTTTATTCATTGGGCAATGGGAAGCCAGTGGAGGGATTGGCAGAGAGGGGTGGAGGACACTGAGCGGAGGCCAGTGGAGGGATTGGCAGAGTGGGGTGAAGGACACTGAGTGGAGGCCAGTGGAGGGATTGGCAGAGAGGGGTGGAGAACACTGAATGGAGGCCAGTTGTTAGGATCCGCCAGATGGTGCCTCAGGCTGCCAGCTGACAGACCTACCCAGAGCGTGGAGTCTAAGCCCGGTCTGTGCTTTCACCAGGGCCCCAGATGGTGGGGATGGACTTGTAACAGACCCGGGCCAGGTCACGACCTCCAAGCAGGCCCACCAGTGGCAGAGGAAGCCTCCGGGGACCTATGCAGGTACCGGGAGAGCCAGATGTGAAGAGGATGGCGGACCTAGCAGGGTGGTCACGGGCCGTGGTCCCGAGGGGGTAAGCGGAGTACCGAATCGGCAGGCAAAGAGTAGTCAGGTCACACGCAGGGTCAGCAGGGTAAGTCAGTCTGTAGAATGGTCAGACAAGCCGGGGGTCAGAGTAGGAGAAGGCAGAGTAGTCAGGGCAATCCGGGTCAAATCACATGAGAAGGCAGCGTAGTCAGGGCAATCCGGGTCACTTAACAGGTACAGGAACTCAGGATCACAGATAGACCTTGCGGCAATCTGTGACAGTGCAGGGCATCTTTAAATAGTGCGCCCTGCATTGTCATTGGCCGGCCAGGACGCGCCCCCGGCTGTCATTGGATGCCTGAGGCGTGCCCGCGGCTCCTACTGCGCATGCGCGGCATCCTGTCAGCCGCGGCTCGCCGGGACCTAGTGCCTGTGTCCCGGCGTGATCTGCCGCCAGTGCGCATGCTCCGGGAGGGGGGCCACGGTCGCTGAACCCAGAGCCGCGATCCCTGACACCAGTGGAGGGATTGGCAGAGAGGGGTGTAGGCCAGTGGAGGGATTGGCAGAGTGGGGTGAAGGACACTGAGTGGAGACCAGTGGAGGGATTGGCAGATAGGGGTGTAGGCCAGTGGAGGGATTGGCAGAGTGGGCTGAAGGACACTGAGTGGAGGCCAGTGGAGGGATTGGCAGAGAGGGGTGTAGGCCAGTGGAGGGAGTGGCAGAGAGGGGTGGAAAACACTGAATGCAGGCCAGTGGAGGGATTGACAGAGAGGGGTGGAGGGATTGGCAGATAGGGGTGTCTGATACAGAACGGTAAGTAAGGTGGATGATGGCAGTAGCATTCATGATAGACTGAAGAGGGGATATCCTGCAATGAGGAGGGAGTTACAATAGTCAAGGCGAGATATAACAAGGGAGTGAATAAGTTGCTTAGTGGTTTCCGAGGTTAAGAACGGCCATATCTTGGAGATGTTGCGGAGGTGAAGTCTACAAGATTTGGACAGCGATTGGATTTGGGAATGAAAGGACAGATGGGAGTCTAGGATTACACCTAGTACCCTGGAATGAGGGGAGGGACTGATGATTGTGTTATTGATCTTGATGGAGAAGTCAGGGGTAGGGGCACGGGCTGGAGGGAATACTAAGAGCTCAGTTTTGGAAAGATTGAGTTTGAGGAAGTGGAGTGACATCCATGCTGATATGTCGCTTAGTAGGGTAGTAATGCGAGAGGAGACTGAAGGGGTGAGGTGAGGAGGAAAAAGATAGATTTGTGTGTCATCAGCATAGAGATGGTACTTAAAGCCATGGGTGTTTATCAAGTGACAAAGGGAGGAGGTGTAGATGGAGAAGAGTAGGGGTCCAAGGACAGAACCTTGAGGAACCCCTACAGAAAGAGGGAGTGGAGAGGAGGAGACAGAGTTAAAGGTATTGCTGAAGGAGCACTGTGATAGGTAGGAGGAGAACCAGGAGAGAGCGGAGTCTTGGAGGCCAAGAGAGTGGAGTTTTTTGAGGAGGAGGGGATGGTTAACCGTATCAAAAGCCGCGGAGAGGTCATGTAGTAAGAGTAAGGAGCAGTGGCCATTGGTTTAGCAGTTAGTAGATCATTAGTGAGTTTTAGTAGGGCAGTTTCAGTGGAGTGTAGTGAGCGAAAGCCAGACTGTAAAGGGTCAAGAAGGTTGTTGTTGGTGAGTTAGGAGCTCAGGCGATTGTAGACTAAGTGTTCTACTAGTTTAAAGGTAAACAAGAGCAGGGGGACGGGTCTTAAGTTGTTCAGGTTGGTGGGGTCCAGGGAGGGCTTTTTAAGTATGGGAGTGATGTGCGCATGCTTTAGAGGGGAGGGGAAGGCACCAGTAGAGATGGAAAGATTGAAGATTAAGGGAGCAAGGGATTGAAGATGTAAGGGATGGAAGAAGAGGTGACCGTAGTAGTTGTGAGGGGACAGGATCCAGGGGGCAGGTGGTGAGACAGGCTTCTGAGAAACCTTGTCTGGCAGCATGGAGGGAGGAATTGTATGTGAAGAAAGCAGATTTATATCGGGTGAATGCTTGGTGAGATTTGGTTTTACGCCACATTCGCTCCAGCACACGACTATGTCGTTTAAGATCTCTGGTGTTGTCAGTCTGCCAAGGTTGTAATGGTCGGGGCCTGATGCTTCATGTTGTTAGGGGAGCAAGTGAGTCTAATGTGGATGAAAGTGAACTGTTGTAGACAGCAGTGGCCAGGTCAGGGCAGGACAGGGGAGAGATTCTGTCATAGAGGCGGTCAGTTGCAGAGTGGAAAGGAGAAGGGTTCAAGTTGTGAAGGTTTCTGCAGGTAATTGCTGCTTGGAGGGATAGGTGTTTGAAGATGAGGAGACTGTGAAGGTGATGAGATTGTGATCATAGAGAGGAAAGGGGGTGTTTGTGAGGTTGTAGGATATCTTCTCATGGGTGACAACCTTTCAGGCAGGTCTGTGTCTGTGACACCAGCTAGAAAGAAGTCTCTGTTCAGTGAGAAAACAACATCCCAAGCTGATGCAGGCCTTCCAATACTGAGTTACTGCTGATTTAGGGGATGTATTCAGCAGTAAAACGTAAGCCCAGCTGGCCACTTGTGTTCCATGTGGTTCTGCCAAATGGGATTCCATCAGGTGAAGATCAGAAATCCTTGTTCCATGTTTTCTCTTTCCAGCTATTACTCCTCTCCATAGACTAATCACACAATACAACTGCCAGAGATCTGAACTTACAAAGTGCTGAGTGTGCGGTCATATTCCTACCACTTCTTCCGGGGGACTGACATTCCTCTGATTGGGGTTCACAATAATCACTCTGAGTGCACACATCTCTTTTTGGTGGAAAGTTTGTAAAGAAAACTTCTTCTCCCTGGAAATATTACAACGTTGGCACCAAAGTGTAACTATGGGCAACATCAATAATGACATTAATAATGAAATCTGTCATTAGCAGAGCAGGTTTTGTTTTTCTGAGTCTCCTATTGTATTATTTTTTGTTGTCCCTCCCAGTAGATTTTCTTTGTCTACTTCCTGTAGAAGGCCAAGTCTTTTGGGAAAAATGGCAGTTGGAGGGGTTGGGGCAAATCCTATAACACTGCTGGGGGTGCTCACAACTGTCAGTTGTCATTCATATGGGGGGTTGGACCTTATAGAGAACCTGTTGCTGTAACTGCTGTAGAGGCGTTAGCTGAGGTTGGGCTTTACTTGTTGTGTGTCTTACTTATAATCTATCTAAGACTTCCCTGTACAGGGTGACAACGCTGCTGTGTAATGTTCCTGCAGAATGATCAGGGTTGTCACCCTGTTACAGAAGGTGGGAAAATAACAGATGTACAGACAGGACCAACAGCTGATACAACTATGTTGCAGAGGGAACTCTGGGAATGCTAATGACAGATTGCATTACACATTCAGTTAGCAGACTTCCTGCTGTTGGTCTGATGTTTGAATTGTGTTCTGATATTTACTGTCCTGCTGTAAAAGGTGTAAATGATCGCCCGCATGTTTCCTGTAGTAGCAGGGACTACAAACTCATATCAGGAATAGTAGGATGGGTACCTACCCAAGGGGGTCACCTTTTGGATTTGGGGGAAACATTTCACATGGTTTCTTTCCATTAATGACACCGACAAGGGGAGTCTCACTTCACTAACAATAGGAGAGCCAATCACAGGCCAGTAACATTTCATGGTGTCTCAATGTATTGCAGAATGTTTAATCCCCATTGGTCCAATGGATTCCTAGTCCTTCCAGATACATTGCTTCTTGTGTGGAAGGAGCACCCTAAAATGTCTTCCCTTCAATTCCACCCATAGCTGTACTTTAGGTGATGTTGCCCCTCCCCCATATCTGTAAGGGAAAGCCTTAATTTCTCCCAATACTCCCCTGGCCTTCCAGTGAGAAGAAACATTTTCTCTGGAGTGGAGATGTTTTATGCAGTGAGCCCTTCATAGACGGGATGGGGAACCTAAGTAATCTAAGATGAGTAAAATGAACCGGTGTACTGGAGTCATGGATCAGATAACCAATGACACCATTGATGGTATAGCCGAGCTGACAGCAGAAGTGGCTCCATCACCTAAGGTGGTGTCACAGAACTGCATGGCGGCTGACTATCTCTTGGAAGATCAAGGCGGAGTCTACAAACTGGTGTCAGAGAGTGTTGTACATTTATATTAGATCATGAGGATCTCAGAAGGAGATATCTACACAAGGTAAAGGAGTTCCAACAGTCACCTGGGTGGGGGGAAGTGGGATCCATTTTCTTGGATGGGTTTAGCTGGAACTTGGTTGAGTAATATGGTGGCTTTGCTCCTTAGGCCATTAGTTGCTACTATAGATTTGATGATAATTTTATACATTGTTGCTGTTGTGTGTTTTGCTGAGTTGATTTTGCTTTTTTATGCACATGATTACATTCACATTTTAGAACAGAAGATTACTTGAAACCCACAAACGTTTTGTTTTCTGAAGCAGAGACCCTGGAGAATATAATGGTGGTGGTTCCCATTTTCTATGTCACAGGATATTAGCACAGCTATTTGTCAAATGCATATTTTCTGTAAAAAAATCCCACTAAAGATAATTTTAATACACAAAAAACACAATATATGACCCAATTTGTTTGGTGAAATGTAAAATATTGAGTTGGCATCAAGTATATAGATACCAAACATGCCAAAATTGTGCGTATGTGTGAAATGGTGACAAACTTCAGTACCAGATATTGTCCATAGGTGACGCTTTAAAAGCCTTTACAGTCATCAGTTTATATAGTGAACCATGAATGATGGCCCTAGAGTTATTCCTCTCCCTCTGGTGTGTGCAGAGATATGTACAATGTGTAGTGTGATTGATGTTTTCCTACATAACCGCACCCAACCCTTGCAATTGCTCATGTATACGGGAACTGGGGGCTTTAAAATGTGTTTTGTGTGTTTTTTCATTTACAGTGTGTTACTTTACACTTTTCTTCCTCTGAACTTTATTATTGCCATATAGAGGGTTAATAGCCTCGCATGTGATAACATATTGCTGGTCACAGATCCTCTTTAAAGAAACACAAGAGGTCTATCAGACCCCTAATGTCACCTCTGGTCCCCAAAAAAGATAGTCAAGCACAGATCATGTTTGATCAGCTCCTTGAAGACACGAATGTACATCTGCCAAATCTATATCTGAGTAGACCATAGAAGCAGCATTAGAAAGAAATGTGAGCATGGCTTCAGTCAGGCGATGGTCCTGGTGGTCATGGTCTTGTTCTCCTTCAGGTCCTCTCACCTTGTAGATGGTGACATGGACTTGTTGTGTGGGAATGAGCAGGAGGGGCTCGGGGTTCTCTTGTACCCAATCAGCTTGTTATGGATAAAAGATGAAAGTGTCTTCTGGGAAGTTACAGGGATTTGGATGTTTAGAGGGTTACATAAGTGGGTGGGGCTGGTATTAATGAGGGGCGTGTCATATGTTAATCAGTTTCTTAGCATAGATGATATAAATAGATCCTTGAAATGTAAACAATCTATCTCTTTCCTTCTGTTGTTAAAGTGTCACATATATATGATGAATAAAGTTGGATGATATTTTCACCGCACAATACTGTGGTCTGGGTTCTTCTACAACACATCCCCCCAAAAATGTCCTCTTCCAGTTCTAGGAGTCTGGTGGAATGGGACACAAGCTGATGGTATCTCTTAGGCCCCTTGTACATGGGGGGTCCGGCCCCTGTGGGTGCAATGCTGGCCTTATAATACACCTGGTAGGCAAAGCATCCAGCTCCGCTGCCTGCAGCCTGTCAAAGTATCAGAGAACGAGAAGATCACCACGACGCATAAATCTGCACATGCATAGGATTCCAACAAGACATAGAGGCAGGCGGGCACTAGGACCCAGGTGCGCCCGTCACCAATGACAGTGCTGGCAGGCACTAGGACCCAGGCGCACCTGTCAGTACCGGGCAGGCTATTTAAACCAGCTCTTGCAATGCTCACATTGCCGGTCTAATTCCTGTGTTCCTGTTCCTAGTGCCTGAGATTGCCTTTGTTGCCGAACCTGCCTGACCCGGATTATCGTGACTCTCTCCTGCCCTGATCCCTGGCTTGTCTGACCATTCTTCTGCTTTCTCCTGTTTACCTGACCTCCTGTTGCTGAACCTGGCTTGTGACCCGTTTATCCTTTTGCATGCTGATCTGTACCGTCTGCCTCTGCTGTTACCGACCTGGCCTGTCTGACTACGTTACACACTACCTCTTCACATCTGGTTCTCACTTATTACCTATCACTGGCAAATCCACCTCTACCACAGCTGGTTGAACTCGGGGGTCGCAACCTGGTCTCAGGCTTCTTCAAGTCCATCCCCACCATCAGGGGCTCTGGTGAAACAGCAGACTGAGGCTTAGATTCCACGCCCTGAGGGATTCCGGCCTGTGGGTTGCTAGAGGCTACTGCCAGTCGGTCCTTAACAGAACCATACGGCCATGACTGAGCCGGGAAGAGGTCCCTCACCCTGGGATGAGATATGCCACGTGGCGGCACTCAACCAAGCTGTCAAAACACTCCAAGAAAGCTACACCCACCTGGAGGGATGTATTCAGACCCTAACCATGCCAGCAACCACACCATCAGCTCCAGTTGATCCTACTCTGGCCAGGGGCCGCGCAGAACCTTCTGCTGGAGCAGTGTTTGCCATGCCTCCGCCAGAACCTCAAGTACCAACACCCGAGCGGTTCAGTGGGGATTGAGGGAAGTTCAGAGCCTTCCAGAATTCCTGTCTGCTGTACTTTGACCTACAGCCACTGACTTTTTGGTCAGAATCTGTAAAGGTGGGATTCATTATATCCTTACTGCAGGGGGAACCCCAAGGCTGGGCCCATCGCCTGCTGGAGAGTCGCCATTCACATCTGGACTCAGTTTCCTAATTTTTCAGAGCAATGGCAGAATTATACGATGACCCGCAACAAGCTGCTTCAGCTGGAGCAGTGCTACATACCTTGCAGCAGGGTCGCCGGGCAGCAGAGGACTATGCCTCAGAATTTAGGCGCTGGAGCGGGGACACCCAGTGGAATGACGCAGCTTTGCATTACCAATTCCGCCTAGGCCTATCTGAGCCTCTAAAAGACGAGCTAGCCAGAGTAGGGGTACCTGACTCCTTGGAAGGATTTGATAACTCTGGCAATTCAGATTGACCGCGTTCTTCAGGAACGGAGGTCTGAAAGATCCAGTCCAGGGTTAAAACCCACATGGATGCTACCACGGGTTCTGACCATTCCGAACTCCCCTACCAGTACTCGGAATCCGGAACCAGCAGAGGGAGCCGAACCAATGCAACTTGGGTTGATGCGGCCTTCCCTAACGTCTGAAGAGCGCCAGAGATGCCGGGTAAACAACCTTTGCCTATACTGTGGAGCAGCAGGCCATGTGGTACGTTCCTGCCTGGAGAAGTTAAGTAAGTGCTCTTCTCCTACTTTTTCTATGACTCGTGCTTGTGTAGATAAACCCTCTCTCTTAGCTATACCAATCTCATTTCAACTCCCCGGAAGAACCGTACAGGTGACGGCCATTATTGACTCAGGGGCCTGTAGTTGTTTTGTTGACCTCAATTTTGCAGCGCAACAGCAGATTCCCTTACTGACCAAGGAGCATGGCCTGAACATCCTCTTGGCTGATGGGACTCAAGTTAAGTCTGGGTTGGTAGATCGGGAGACCCCTCCTATATGCAAGAAGTCCTCCGCTTGGACACCATTGCGTCCTCACTATTCCCAGTTATTTTGAGGCTGCCTTGGCTACGTGCACACGACCCCCAAATTAACTGGAGAACTGGGTCAATTCAGTTTAATTCACCCTATTGCCAGGAACATTGCTACCCCAGGTCACCACCAGACACCCAGACTTTGCTTTGTATAAACACAGACACTGAGCTAGCACAAACGGTTCCTACAGCATACCACCACTACCTTGACGTTTTTAGTCCACGGGAAGCAGACATCCTTCTCCCGCACAGGGTGTATGACTGTCCAATTGACCTTCTCCCGGGATCTGAAATTCTCTTCGGCCGAATCTTCCCCTTGTCTGAACAGGAGTTGGGGGCCTTAAAGGAATATATTGATGAAAGCCTTCGAAAGGGATTTATGCGTCCGTCCACGTCACCGGCAGGGGCCGGAATCTTCTTTGTGGAGAAAAAGGACAAATCCCTGAGGCCCTGTATTGACTATAGGGATCTGAATAAGATTACATTTAAAAACCGTTATCCTCTGCCCTTAGTCCCCGAGTTATTTCAGAGGTTGAAATCAGCCTCTATTTTCACTAAGCTGAATCTCAGGGGTGCATATAACCTGGTTCGTATACGCAAGGGGGATGAGTGGAAGACTGCTTTTCGCACTCGGTTCGGGCACTTCGAATATTTAGTCATGCCCTTCGGGTTATGTAACGCGCCGGCCACATTTCAACACTTTGTGAATGACATATTCAAAGATTTCCTGGACATCTTTGTAATAGTTTATTTAGATGATATCCTGATTTTTTCATCATCTCTGGAGACACATCGAGGTCACGTCAGGTGCGTGTTGGAACGACTTCACCAGCACGGGCTCTACGCCAAAGCGGAAAAGTGTAGTTTTGAGCAGCGCAGCATCCCGTTTCAGGGGTTAATTATTTCCACCACTGGAATTGCGATGGACCCTCAAAAAATCTCGGCCATCCTGGAATGGCCGGTACCCACAGATAACAAAGGGGTTCAGCGATTTATCGGCTTTGCCAATGTTTATAGGAAGTTCATTAAGAATTTCTCAGGTCTGGTATCTCCTATCACCCAACTCACAAAGATGGGAGTACGCTTTCAGTGGACACCAAAGGCACAGGCCACCTTTGAATCCCTAAAGAAGCTGTTCACGACAGCTCCCATCTTAAGTCACCCTGATGTGTCCCTACCTTATATATTGGAAGTAGATGCGTCAGAAAACGCAGTGGGGGCCATCCTGTCACAAAGAAAGGGTGTAAAAGAACTGATGCATCCGGAGGCCTTTTTCTCCAGGAAGCTTACCGCGTCAGAAGAATTATGACATCGGAGATCGGGAATTGTTGGCCATTAAAACAGCACTAGAAGAATGGAGATACCTATTGGAGGGAGCCTTGCCTCCCATTCTGGTCTACACAGACCATAAAATTTTGGAATATCTGAGGACCGGTAAACGCCTCAGACCGCGTCAAGCCAGGTGGGCGTTATTCTTTTCGAGGTTCAGCTTCCACATTACGTATCGACCAGGGTCCAAGAATACAAAACCTGACGCGCTCTCGCGTATGTATGAGGACCCCAAAGAAATGCCCAAACCAGATACCATCCTGCCAGCAGGTAATTTCCTATTGCTACAATCAGAGCTCCTGTCTAAATTACAGGCTGCGTCCCTGGAGCCCCCCAACTTACCTGGAGTTCCAATACAGAGTAGGAAGGGCCTCTTATGGAAAGGGAAACAGATCATGGTACCGGAAGGAGCTCGGACCTTGGTCCTG
Organism: Staurois parvus; assembly: GCF_062004578.1. NCBI lineage: Eukaryota > Metazoa > Chordata > Amphibia > Anura > Ranidae > Staurois > Staurois parvus. Next base: position 441,938 of record NW_028319483.1, on the reverse strand, counting down.
GGCAACTGCCACGACCATCCATTGGCGGGCCATTTCGGAGTACACAAGACCCTAGAGTTGGTGCAACGCACATTTTGGTGGCCAAGTATGGCCAAAGATTGCGAGGCCTATGTAAGAACTTGTGCAGTCTGCAACAGGAATAAGCCCTCCAGGAACAAGGCTTGGGGCCTGTTACGTCCTTTACCAGTGCCAGACAGACCATGGAGCATGATCTCCATGGACTTCATAGTAGAACTACCACCGTCACAGAATCATACTGCAATTTTTGTGGTGGTGGATCGCCTTTCAAAAATGGCCCACTTCCTTCCGTCTGCTTCCGAGACAGCACAAGTTTTCATCAGGGAAATAGTGAGACTGCATGGTGTACCCAAAAATATATTCTCAGATCGGGGTGTTCAATTCACTTTCAAATTCTGGAAAGCGCTATGCGAAAGTCTGGAAGTGAAATTGTCCTTTTCCTCAGCCTATCTCCTGTAAACGAATGGGCAGACTGAGCGGACCAATCAAACGCTGGAACAATATCTCAGATGCTACACCTCATTCCTACAGGACGACTGGTTGCCACTCTTGCCCCTGGCGGAGTTTGCCTACAACAATGCAAATCACTCTGCCACCAGGCAGTCCCCGTTCTTGCCAATTATGGTTTCCACCCCACCTTCTTGCCAGACCTGATCCCAGAAAACTCGGTTCCTGCAGCTCAAGAGTCCTTAAATTTCTTTGCGTCCAACAACAAACTGTTACAGGAGGCAATGGCAAAGGCTCAGGAAGATAGCAAAAGGGCCTTTGATAAAAGAAGAAGGGGGGAATTGGTCGTGCACCCAGGGGATCAAGTTTGGTTAGAAACTACCAACCTAAAGATGGCATGCCCATCCAGCAAATTGGCACCCAAGGTCGTGGGCCCATTTCAGGTGAAGCGTCAAATTAACGAAGTGGCTTTTGAATTAGCTCTGCCCGAGTCTTTCAAAATACATCCAGTGCTTCATGTATCCCTGCTAAAACCTGCCACTCCAGATCTGTTCCTGGACCGTAGATCAAAGCCACCAGTGGCCCTAGACGTTCAGGGAGAGGAGGAATTTGAAGTAGAAGCGATTCTAAACTGCAGAAAGAGAGGGGGTCAGACACAGTACCTTATAAAAAGGAAAGGTTATGGGCCAGAAGAAAATTCTGCAACTTTCTTGCAGATACTGTGGGACTGTGCATGAAAGAATTAAAGAGCCGTGTCCAGCCTATGGGGAGTCTTGGAAGTCTTGTGGAAGAACAAACCATTTTACTAACGTTTGTTTGTCAAGTAAACGACGGCCATCAATAGGCAAATGACACAACGTGGAGAACACATCCGCATATGAGGAAGAGACACACCACTGAAGTTATAGACAGCAGTGATGGGCCTACCTCCCCCCACAGATCACCTACCTCCCCCCACACAGATCACCTACCTCCCCCCCACACAGATCACCTACCTCCCCCCCACACAGATCACCTACCTCCCCCCCACACAGATCACCTACCTCCCCCCACACAGATCACCTACCTCCCCCTCACACAGATCACCTACCTCCCCCCCACACAGATCACCTACCTCCCCCACACACAGATCACCTACCTCCCCCCACACAGATCACCTACCTCCCCCCACACAGATCACCTACCTCCCCCCACACAGATCACCTACCTCCCCCCCCACAGATCACCTACCTCCCCCACACAGATCACCTACCTCCCCCCACACAGATCACCTACCTCCCCCCAGACAGATCACCTACCTCCCCCCCCACACACACCACTGAAGTTATAGACAGCAGTGAATTGATGGGCCTACCTCCCCCCACACAGATCACCTACCTCCCCCCACACAGATCACCTACCTCCCCCACACAGATCACCTACCCCCCCCCCCCCACACAGATCACCTACCTCCCCCCCACACAGATCACCTACCTCCCCCACACAGATCACCTACCTCCCCCCACACAGATCACCTACCTCCCCCCACACAGATCACCTACCTCCCCCACACAGATCACCTACCTCCCCCCACACAGATCACCTACCTCCCCCCACACAGATCACCTACCTCCCCCACACAGATCACCTACCTCCCCCCACACAGATCACCTACCTCCCCCCACACACACACCACTGAAGTTATAGACAGCAGTGAATTGATGGGCCTACCTCCCCCACACAGATCACCTACCTCCCCCCCACACACACACCACTGAAGTTATAGGCAGCAGTGAATTGATGGGCCTACCTCCCCCCACACAGATCACCTACCTCCCCCACACAGATCACCTACCTCCACCACACAGATCACCTACCTCCCCCACACAGATCACCTACCTCCCCCCACACAGATCACCTACCTCCCCCACACAGATCACCTACCTCCCCCCACACACACACCACTGAAGTTATAGACAGCAGTGAATTGATGGGCCTACCTCCCCCCACACAGATCACCTACCTCCCACACAGATCACCTACCTCCCCCACACAGATGACCTACCTCCCCCACACAGATCACCTACCTCACCCACACAGATCACCTACCTCCCCCCACACAGATCACCTACCTCCCCCCACACAGATCACCTACCTCCCCCCACACAGATCACCTACCTCCCCCCACACAGATCACCTACCTCCCCCCACACAGATCACCTACCTCCCCCCCCACAGATCACCTACCTCCCCCACACAGATCACCTACCTCCCCCCACACAGATCACCTACCTCCCCCCAGACAGATCACCTACCTCCCCCCCCACACACACCACTGAAGTTATAGACAGCAGTGAATTGATGGGCCTACCTCCCCCCACACAGATCACCTACCTCCCCCCACACAGATCACCTACCTCCCCCACACAGATCACCTACCCCCCCCCCCACACAGATCACCTACCTCCCCCCCACACAGATCACCTACCTCCCCCACACAGATCACCTACCTCCCCCCACACAGATCACCTACCTCCCCCCACACAGATCACCTACCTCCCCCACACAGATCACCTACCTCCCCCCACACAGATCACCTACCTCCCCCCACACAGATCACCTACCTCCCCCACACAGATCACCTACCTCCCCCCACACAGATCACCTACCTCCCCCCACACACACACCACTGAAGTTATAGACAGCAGTGAATTGATGGGCCTACCTCCCCCACACAGATCACCTACCTCCCCCCCACACACACACCACTGAAGTTATAGGCAGCAGTGAATTGATGGGCCTACCTCCCCCCACACAGATCACCTACCTCCCCCACACAGATCACCTACCTCCACCACACAGATCACCTACCTCCCCCACACAGATCACCTACCTCCCCCCACACAGATCACCTACCTCCCCCACACAGATCACCTACCTCCCCCCACACACACACCACTGAAGTTATAGACAGCAGTGAATTGATGGGCCTACCTCCCCCCACACAGATCACCTACCTCCCACACAGATCACCTACCTCCCCCACACAGATGACCTACCTCCCCCACACAGATCACCTACCTCACCCACACAGATCACCTACCTCCCCCCACACAGATCACCTACCTCCCCCCACACAGATCACCTACCTCCCCCCACACAGATCACCTACCTCCCCCCACACACACACCACTGAAATTATATACAGCAGTGAATTGATGGGCCTACCTCCCCCCACACATATCACCTACCTCCCCCCACACAGATCACCTACCTCCCCCCACACACACAGATCACCTACCTCCCCCCACACACACATATCACCTACCTCCCCCCACACACACACCACTGAAGTTATATACAGCAGTGAATTGATGGGCGCTGTGCAATCCAGAGGAAAGAAATGGTTTGTCACTAGAGATGAGCGAAGAATTGAAAAATTTGATTCGGCTGATTCGGCGAATTCCAGTATGAAATTCGATTCGATGCGAATTTATTTGCTACGAATTCAACTTATAAAAAGGGTTTCTAGGCTTCAGAGAGCCTTTAAATTAGTGCAGAACACTGTACCTTTAATTTAAATGCCCTTGGAGATGAGGAAGGAGAAGGAGAAGGATGAGAAGAAGGAGAAGGAGAAGGATGAGAAGAAGGAGAAGGAGAAGGATGAGAAGAAGGAGAAGGAGAAGGATGAGAAGAAGGAGAAGGATGAGAAGAAGGAGAAGGAGAAGGATGAGGAGAAAGAGAAGAAGGATGAGAAGAAGGAGAAGGATGAGAAGAAGGAGAAGGAGAAGGATGAGAAGATGGAGAAGGAGAAGGATGAGAAGAAGGAGAAGGAGAAGGATGAGAAGAAGGAGAAGGAGAAGGATGAGGAGAAGGAGAAGGATGAGAAGAAGGAGAAGGAGAAGGATGAGAAGAAGGAGAAGAAGGATGAGGAGAAGGAGAAGGATGAGGAGAAGAAGAAGGATGAGAAGAAGGAGAAGGATGAGAAGAAGGAGAAGGAGAAGGATGAGAAGAAGGAGAAGGAGAAGGATGAGAAGAAGGAGAAGGATGAGAAGAAGGAGAAGGATGAGAAGAAGGAGAAGGAGAAGGATGAGAAGAAGGAGAAGGAGAAGGATGAGGAGAAGGAGAAGGATGAGAAGAAGGAGAAGGATGAGAAGAAGGAGAAGGATGAGAAGAAGGAGAAGGAGAAGGATGAGAAGAAGGAGAAGGAGAAGGATGAGAAGAAGGAGAAGGAGAAGGATGAGAAGAAGGAGAAGGAGAAGGATGAGAAGAAGGAGAAGGATGAGAAGAAGGATGAGAAGAAGAAGGATGAGAAGAAGGACAGTTCTGTGACAGTTTCTGTCTATTTCTGACAGTTCTGGGACAATCACTCCATATAGCGGTTGAAACATTGTATCTATTTGTTTCCATAAATGACATTCTGCAGATACACTTAGAGGTGCTCTGCACATACACTTTTTGCCAGCTTGGAATTATTCTTATTTTCATCCTACTTCTTCTTCTTCTTCTTCATCCTCATCCTCTTCTTCTTCTTCTGAGGATGAGGGTGAGGATGAAGAAGAAGAAGAAGTAGGATGAAAATAAGAATAATTCCAAGCCGGCAAAAAGTGTATGTGCAGAGTTCCTCTATTTCTGACAGTTCTCTGACAGCTTCTTCACATGTACAGTGGTTGAAACATCTGTATCCTAAATGGAAACTAATAGATACAATGTTTCAACCGCTAAACATGTGTTCCTTCTGTCAGAGAACTGTCAGAAATAGCGGAGCTCACTGCAGGGACACTTTTGCCGGCTGATCGGGAAATGTTCGATTCGCGCACCCGAAGTAGGCAAAATTTCGGATTCGACGTGAATCGAATATTTCCTGAAATTCGACTCGAATTCCGGTTTGCCTGGTTCGATTCGCTCATCTCTATTTGTCACTTTACATGTAAATAATAAGCCCCAATCCTGTCTCCTCCATTCAGGAACAACGTGGGATGTAATGTGCTTAAGAGACCACCTACCTCCCCCACACAGATCACCTACCTCCCCCACACAGATCACCTACCTCTCCCCCCACACAGATCACCTACCTCCCCCCACACAGATCACCTACCTCCCCCCACACAGATCACCTACCTCCCCCCACACAGATCACCTACCTCCCCCACACAGATCACCTACCTCCCCCCACACACCAATCACCTACCTCCCCCCACACAGATCACCTACCTCCCCCCACACAGATCACCTACCTCCCCCCACACAGATCACCTACCCCCCCACACACAGATCACCTACCTCCCCCACACAGATCACCTACCTCCCCCCACACAGATCACCTACCTCCCCCCACACAGATCACCTACCTCCCCCCGCTGTGCAATCCAGAGGAAAGAAATGGTTTGTCACTTTACATGTAAATAATAAGCCCCAATCCTGTCACCTCCATTCAGGAACAACGTGGGATGTAATGTGCTTCAGAGACAAAATGGTGTCAGCACCAGAAGCACGTCTACTGCCAAGTGACACCAGATTAAAGTTATACTCCGGTGCGATGATGAAATCTCTGGGGCTCTTCAAGACAGAATGTGCCATACGTGGACTAACACACAAGCTGGAGTGTGAAATTGTGGAAGCAGCCAAAAGCCACTGTTGTCTGGCTCATCCTGTGAGCGTCTAGGGCTGAGACGTTTCTCCGTCCCTGCAGAGCGTAATGTGATGGACAATCTATCCAAGGGGCCCTTGACAAAACAACTGCTGATAAAGGAATTTAGTGATGTGTTTACTGGGCCAGTAGAATCTGTACCAGGGGAAGTTCATTTCCACCTTGATGTGAGTGTCCCTCCAGTCCAATGTGCACCACGCAATGTGCCGGTGGCATTAAAACAGGCAGTTAAGGCACAGCTTGACCAGTATGAGGCCAATGGACACTTGGCACCAGTGACTGACCCAACTGGCTGATAAGTAACATGGTGATTGTAAGGAAGCCAAATACGCTACGAATATGCGATGGATGGAGGGATGGATGGATGGACGGATGGATAGACGTACGGATGAATGGATGAATTAACGGACGGATGGATGGATGGATGGATGGACGGACGGATGGATAGACGCATGGATGGATGGATGGAGGGAAGGATGGACGGATGAATTAACAGACGAATGGATGGATGGATGGACGGACGGACAGATGGATAGACGGATGTATGGATGAATTGACGGATGAAGGGAAGGATGGATGGATAGATGGATGGATGGATGGATAGACGGACAGATGGACGGATTGACGGATGAAAAATACAAAGTAAAAAATCCCCCAATAGCGTGATGCGGCTACAAAACGTTTCCTCCTCCAGCGACGCTCCCGATCCTCTCACATTATAACACGGAATAGAAAACCTTCTTGTATAGAAATCACGACTCCACAAACCTGATTGGAACAATCAATTCTCAGCATTTGGTGAATGTGGATCCAAACGTTGTTGTCACAGAAGATGTGAGCACGCTGGAGGATGTATGATGTTTGAGTTACAGATCTATAACATTTTATTCACAATTTGTGGGACATTAGATTGTCCAATCAGATTGTACCGTGTATGGTCCCCTCCCATCCCCCACAGTCTCTATGAAGCCTGAACACAGGCCCCTCCCATTCTGTCATCATTCCATTACCATCCCCTGCACCGAAATGGGGGGCGTCCAGCAGGCGGTACTACTCACCACAGGACATGCTTTCCTTCCAGTGACACCACCAACACAGGACATTTCTATCCTTCCAGTGACACCACCAACACAGGACATTTCTTTCCTTCCAGTGACACCACCAACACAGGACATTTCTATCCTTCCAGTGACACCGCCAACACAGGACATTTCTTTCCTTCCAGTGACACCGCTAACACGGGACATTTATTTCCTTCCAGTGACACCACCAACACGGGAAATTCTTTCCTTCCAGTGACACCACCAACATGGGACATTTCTTTCCTTCCAGTGACACCACCAACACAGGACATTCTTTCCTTCCAGTGACACCAACACAGGACATTCTTTCCTTCCAGTGACACCACCAACACAGGACAATCTTTCCTTCCAGTGACATCACCAACACAGGACAATCTTTCCTTCCAGTGACACCTCCAACACAGGACATTTATATTCTTCCAGTGACACCACCAACACAGGACATTCTTTCCTTCCAGTGACACCAACACAGGACATTCTTTCCTTCCAGTGACTCCACCAACACAGGACAATCTTTCCTTCCAGTGACACCACCAACACGGGACATTCTTTCCTTCCAGTGACACCACCAACACGGGACATTTCTTTCCTTCCAGTGACACCACCAACACAGGACATTCTTTCCTTCCAGTGACACCAACACAGGACATTCTTTCCTTCCAGTGACACCACCAACACAGGACATTCTTTTCTTCCAGTGACACCACCAACACAGGACATTTCTTTCCTTCCAGTGACACCACCAACACAGGACATTTCTATCCTTCCAGTGACACCACCAACACAGGACATTTCTTTCCTTCCAGTGACACCACCAACACAGGACATTTCTTTCCTTCCAGTGACACCGCTAACACAGGACATTTCTTTCCTTCCAGTGACACCACCAACATGGGACATTTCTTTCCTTCCAGTGACACCACCAACACAGGACATTCTTTCCTTCCAGTGACACCACCAACACAGGACAATCTTTCCTTCCAGTGACATCACCAACACAGGACAATCTTTCCTTCCAGTGACACCTCCAACACAGGACATTTCTATTCTTCCAGTGACACCACCAACACAGGACATTCTTTCCTTCCAGTGACACCAACACAGGACATTCTTTCCTTCCAGTGACACCACCAACACAGGACAATCTTTCCTTCCAGTGACACCACCAACACAGGACATTACGTTCCTTCCAGTGACACCACCAACACGGGACATTTCTTTCCTTCCAGTGACATCTCCAACACGGGTCATTTCTTTCCTTCCAGTGACACCAACACGGGACATTTCTTTCCTTCCAGTGACACCAACACAGGACATGTCTTTCCTTCCAGTGACACCACCAACACAGGACATTTCTTTCTGCTGATTGTCTCTCTGTGGAAACCAATCATTCCCATCCAGGACTCTCAGGGTCTTCTCTATGGAAGAAACAAATACAGAGAGAGGTGGGCTGAGAGAGAACTCCGCTTCTTTCAGTGTTTAGTCCCCGGTCACATGGGGTGTCACTCGGCATGCCATTTCCATGCTATGCTTCTTGCAGATCACAAGTCGCCCCCTACTGCCCACAATGACGGGTCATATCGGGGGGTGTGACTTGGTGGGAGTCGCAGCGATTTCTAAAGTCGTCCCTGCACTACTATTGGTGGGATTGGCATAGACATCGGTGTCACTCCTGAAATCGGCATTTCCCCCGACTTGGAAATCGTACGACTTCACTGTAAGCTGGATGTGACCGGGGGGGTTAGAGGACAAAACCGGGAACTCCGCAAATGAGGCGTCCCACCATGATTAGTGACACCATCTTTCCTTCTTTCTCTTTCCCTCTCAATTCAATGAGCTTTATTGGCAGGAACAAATGACATTGTAGCATTGCCAAAGCAGTTTGTATGGGAAGAGGGGAAATATAAAGGGGGAGGGGTCCATGGGAAGGATTATGAAGTCCTCAGTGTTTCATGTCCCTCTCAGTCTGTGGCATGGTGTCACATGTGGTGCAGCTATTTCCCCCATTGGCTCCTCTTCTCCCAGTAGAATTTGGAGTTTCCTCCTTTCTTCTATAGAAGTGAAGTCCGGGATGAGAGCGGAGAGTCTCTGGAAGTGAGTGTCCCTCACTGATGAGTACTTGGGGCCCCGTACTGTCCTCCTCCCTCTCTCCCCCCAGGTCCAATAGGATGGCGGCCCATTCACAAAGTGCAGTGCGATTGGCCCATGAGCAGGAGGAAACCGGCTGTGGGGAGTCATGAGAAACATGCAGTTCCTGATGTGACCGGAGCCTGACAAGAAGAGTGATGGGAGATATGATCAAATACAATCTCATTACCTCATTATCTCAGGAGGAGAAGGGTGAGAAAGGTGGCATGGGAGCGGGATGTGCAGGAGCGGGAGAAACTACTAGTGGAGGTGTTGGGGTCAGTGGGAGAGTGGAGTAATAGGAGGAGGTGGTGGGTGCCATAGAGGGGAGAAGGAAGCAGTGAGGACACAATATACAAATGTTTGGGAGGGGCAGAGGGATATAGTGAATGGATTTTGGGAATGGAGGAGAGGAAAATGAGAAGGAGGAGTGGAAGAGGCATTGTGGGGAGGTGATGAGAGCAGTAGTAGGGAGATGATAGCAATGAGGGGGAGATGTACAAGTTTTGGGGTGGAGCAGAGGGGTAAAGAAATGAGATTTGGGAACAGAGGATAGTAATATGATAAGGAGAAGAGGGGTGTATTATATAAAGGTACATGGAGTGGGACTCAGGCATGTAAGAGATGTTTCCCGGGGTGTTTGCTTGCAGTCTGTCCAGCGTGCAGTAGAGTTTCTTGCTGTTGTTGTGTCTTCCTGCTGCTGAAGTTCTCCTGCTTTAGTTCCAACTGCTGTGTTTAACTGCATCGCACTCCATCAACGCAGCAACTCCATCAGAGACTGTGCCCCCCATCAGTGATCTCCCCCCATGAGCTGATTTAAATTTATAGGGAGATGCTCAAATGAGCATTCAACTCCACCCCAATTAGAAGCTGATAAGGATCACATGAATAGTGGGGGCTGGTTCTCAGGGAACAGGCTACAGTCATAAACCTGAGTGCAGCTAGAGGTGAGGAATGGTCAACATAAACAAATATAAAACACCATTTGTTCTGAATTTAACAGGAGTCAATGCGTTTTCCTAGTTAAGAACAAATAACAACAAAGGGCCAGAAGAGAACTAGGGAAATGAGGAAATAGAATTTGTTTCCCTAAAACTTGCTTAGCTTATGTATATATTGCTGACCATCAGATTTACAGTGCTATATTATTTTTTACATAATTCGGACAACCCCTTTAAGGTTTTTTTTGGCATTTTATATCTTAAATGCACTTATGTGAATTAATAGTAATTTGGACTTTAAATTTGGTTAAAAACCCATAATATAAAAAAAAACCCTAAAAATTATTATTTTTTTTATAAATTTGAAGACAATTTTGCATTTTGTGGCAAATCATGATGTCTAGGAGTTTTTTCAATATTTTATTTGTTTTCAGCACACCAAAATACATGGAAATTAGATGAAAATAATCAAACAGCTTTTTATTCGCAGACCTGTGTTATAAGTAAGACACACAACAAGTAAAGCCCAACTTCAGCTAACGCTTCTACAGCAGTTACAGCAACAGGTTCTCTATAAGGTCCAACCCCCCATATGAATGACAACTGACAGTTGTGAGCACCCCCAGCAGTGTTATAGGATTTGCCCCAACCCCTCCAACTGCCATTTTTCCCAAAAGACTTGGATTTTCTACAGGAAGTAGACAAAAAAAATCTACTGGGAGGGACAACAAAAAAGCAATACAATAGGAGACTCAGAAAAACAAAACCTTCTCTGCTAATGACAGATTTCATTATTAATGTCATTAGTGATTTTGCCCATAGTTACACTTTGGTGCCAACGTTGTAATATTTCCAGGGAGAAGAAGTTTTCTTTACAAACTTTCCACCAAAAAGAGATGTGTGCACTCAGAGTGATTATTGTGAACCCCAATCAGAGGAATGTCAGTCCCCCGGAAGAAGTGGTAGGAATATGACCGCACACTCAGCACTTTGTAAGTTCAGATCTCTGGCAGTTGTATTGTGTGATTAGTCTATGGAGAGGAGTAATAGCTGGAAAGAGAAAACATGGAACAAGGATTTCTGATCTTCACCTGATGGAATCCCATTTGGCAGAACCACATGGAACACAAGTGGCCAGCTGGGCTTACGTTTTACTGCTGAATACATCCCCTAAATCAGCAGTAACTCAGTATTGGAAGGCCTGCATCAGCTTGGGATGTTGTTTTCTCACTGAACAGAGACTTCTTTCTAGCTGGTGTCACAGACACAGACCTGCCTGAAAGGTTGTCACCCATGAGAGGATATCCTACAACCTCACAAACACCCCCTTTCCTCTCTATGATCACAATCTCATCACCTTCACAGTCTCCTCATCTTCAAACACTTATCCCTCCAATCAGCAATCACCTGCAGAAACCTTCACAACTTGAACCCTTCTCCCTTCCACTCTGCAACTGACCAACTCTATGACAGAATCTCTCCCCTGTCCTGCCCTGACCTGGCCACTGCTGTCTACAACACTTCACTTTCATCCACACTAGACTCATTTGTTCCTCTAACATGAAGCATCAGGCCCCGACCATTACAACCTTGGCAGACTGACAACACCAGAGATCTTAAACGACATAGTCGTGTGCTGGAGCGAATGTGGCGTAAAACCAAATCTCACCAAGCATTCACCCGATATAAATCAGCTTTCTTAACATACAATTCCTCCCTCCATGCTACCAGACAAGCCTACTTTGTCACTCTCATCAATACCTGGTCATCAAGTCCTCGTCGTCTCTTCTCTACTTCTAACTCTCAACTTTCTCCACCTCCACCCAGTACCTCACTCACTGCTCACGAGATTGTAAATCATTTCAAAAACAAGATTGATGCAATTCGTAGGGGCATCTCCACTGCACAGACATCCATCCCACTTAGCATACCTTATACTAAACCTCCCTCAACACTTTCCTCTTTTGACCTCGCTACTACCAAAGAGGTCACTAAGGTTCTCTCAGAAGCCCGTCTCACTACCTGCCCCCTGGATCCTGTCCCCTCACAACTACTACGGTCACCCTCTTCTTCAATCCTATGCTCCCTCACTCACATCTTCAATCTCTCCCTCTCTACTGGTGCCTTCCCCTCCCCTCTAAAGCATGCGCACATCACTCCCATACTTAAAAAACCCTCCCTGGACCCCACCAACCTTAACAACTTAAGACCCGTCCCCCTGCTCTCGTTTACTTTTAAACTCTTAAAACACTTAGTCTACAATCACCTGAGCTCCCATCTCACCGACAACAACCTTCTTGACCCTTTACAGTCTGGCTTTTGATCACTACACTCCACTGACACTGCCCTACTAAAACTCACTAATAATCTAACTGCTAAAACCAATGGCCACTACTCTGTACTCATCCCAACCAATGGCCACTACTCCGTACTCATCCCAACCAATGGCCACTACTCCGTACTCATCCCAACCAATGGCCACTACTCCGTACTCCTCCCAGCCAATGGTCACTACTCCGTACTCCTCCCAGCCAATGGTCACTACTCCGTACTCATCCCAGCCAATGGTCACTACTCCGTACTCATCCCAGCCAATGGTCACTACTCCGTAATCATCCCAGCCAATGGTCACTACTCCGTACTCATCCCAGCCAATGGTCACTACTCCGTACTCATCCCAGCCAATGGTCACTACTCCGTACTCATCCCAGCCAATGGTCACTACTCCGTACTCATCCCAGCCAATGATCACTACTCCATACTCATCCCAACCAATGGCCACTACTCCGTACTCATCCCAACCAATGGCCACTACTCCGTACTCATCCCAACCAATGGCCACTACTCCGTACTCATCCCAACCAATGGCCACTACTCCGTACTCATTCCAACCAATGGCCACTACTCCGTACTCATTCCAACCAATGGCCACTACTCCGTACTCATTCCAACCAATGGCCACTACTCCGTACTCATCCCAACCAATGGCCACTACTCCGTACTCATCCCAACCAATGGCCACTACTCCGTACTCATCCCAACCAATGGCCACTACTCCGTACTCATCCCAACCAATGGCCACTACTCCGTACTCATCCCAACCAATGGCCACTACTCCATACTCATCCCAACCAATGGCCACTACTCCATACTCATCCCAACCAATGGCCACTACTCCATACTCTTACTACTTGACCTCTCTGCAGCTTTTGATATGTTTGACCAACCCCTCCTCCTAAAAAAACTCCACTCAGTTGGCCTCCAAGACTCTGCTCTCTCCTGGTTCTCCTACCTATTGCAGAGCTTGTTCAGCGTTAACTATAACTCTGTCTCCTCCTCTCCACTCCCTCTTTCCGTAGGGGTACCTCAAGGTTCCATTCTTGGACCCCTACTCTTCTACATCTACACCTCCTTCCCCTACTGCCATGGTTTTAAGTACCATCTCTATGCTGATGACACACAAATCTATCTTTCTACTCCTCACCTCACCCCTTCAGTCTCCTCCTCACCTTGCCCCTTCAGTCTCCTCTTGCATTACTAACCTACTAAGCGACATATCGGAATGGATGTCACTCCACTTCCTCAAACTCAATCTTAACAAAACTGAGCTCTTAGTATTCCCCCCAGCCTGTGCCCCCTCCCTGACTTCTCCATCAAGACCAATAACACAACCATCAGTCCCTCCCCTCATCAAAAAATGTCAAAAGATAAAATATTCAAATCCTTTCTAGTTGTGTATTGATGGACATAAGCACTAAACTCAGTTCATCCGATCATTACATTCCAGTTTGCTCACAGATTTTAGTTTGTTTCTTTTAAAGTAACATTTTATCTTTTCCCTTCTTCTCTAGCTTGTGGGATGACATTGGGGATGTGAAACAAACCTGTGACACCTGAAACCTCTTTAATATTCCTTTTCTTCCAGAATTTAATCAATGCAGAAATTTATGAAACTTCCGGTAATAGATTAGACCGACATTAACTGTAAAACTTTGTCACATTGAGAGCATTAAAATGGCTTCTCTCCAGTGTGACTCCTCTGGTGTTTCATAAGATCTGACTTATATGTAAAAGCTTTGCCACATTCAGAACACTGATATGGCTTCTCTCCAGTGTGAATCCTTTGGTGTGGGATAATATGTGATTTATCTGTAAAAGCTTTATCACATTCAGAACACTGATATAGCTTCTCTCCAGTGTGAACCCTCTGGTGTCTGATAAGATTTGACTTCTGAGTAAAAGCTTTATCACATTCAGAACACTGATATGGCTTCTCTCCAGTGTGAATCTTCTGGTGTGTGATAAGATTTGACTTCACAGTGAAAGCTTTATCACATTCAGAACACTGATATGGCTTCTCTCCAGTGTGAATCATCTGGTGTGGGATAAGATCTGACTTCACAGTAAAAGCTCTATCACATTCAGAACACTGATATGGCTTCTCTCCAGTGTGAATCCTCTGGTGTTTGATAAGATGTGACTTCAATGTAAAAGCTTTATCACATTCAGAACACTGATATGACTTCTCTCCAGTATGAATCCTCTGATGTCTGACAAAATTTGACTTCTTTATAAAAGCTTTGTCACATTCAGGACACTGATATGACTTCTCTCCAGTGTGAATCCTCTGGTGTGTGATAAGATGTGACTTCCCTATAAAAGCTTTATCACAATCAGAACACTGATATGACTTCTCTCCAGTGTGAATCCTCTGGTGTCTGATAAGATCTGACTTCACAGTAAAAGCTTTATCACATTCAGAACACTGATATGGCTTGTCTCCAGTGTGAATCTTCTGGTGTCTGATAAGATGTGACTTCTGTGTAAAAGCTTTATCACAATCAGAACACTGAAAGGACTTCTCTCCAGTGTGAATCCTCTGGTGTCTGATGACATCTGACTTCCATGTAAAAGCTTTATCACATTCAGAACACCGATATGACTTCTCTCCCTTGTGAACCTTCTGGTGTGTGATATATTTTCTCTCCATTGTAAAATCTCCAAACAAGAAGTAGTTTGAAATGACTCCTCTTATATATATGGGATGGACTTTATTGTAAAGCCATTGTCACTTCCAGAACTCTGAAATTACTTCTCTCCTGCTGGATCAATGTGGAAGAGGATCCAAACCATGACGACTTTTAGAACACAGATATGACTTGTATCCCGTGTGCATCCTCCAGTGAACTGCAATAAAGACTTTCAGTCAATTAAGACAACCATATGTCTTGTTTCCATGTGACTCAGCTGTATTCATGAAGACCAACATGACCGAAAACTTGGTTCATCAATCCACCTGTACAAAAAAAAAAAAAAGAATTTTATATAAAGGGCTACATAAAGTTGCTTTCTATTTTTAATGTTCATTACTAAATATATCTTTTTTTTTTTTTTGTTCCACAAAGTTTATTGAGAAAAATTCAAAACATATAAATTGTATATATTGTACAAAGTAATACAATGTGCCAAAGAAAAACGCGGTGAAACACCAATTACATATGCCAAACAATAAGAAATACGCAGGCGAACAAAATAATAAAGCCATCTCGTGTCACCTGTAACAATAATGAAGTTGAACTTGGGAAAAAAACACGAGAACACAGCAAAAAAAAAAATAAAAGAAGGCAAACACCAATCATAAGCACCACACAGCGTACAAAATATCACCAAACGAGCAGGATCATTTATTTGCACCCCCATATATCTTTTATCGTAGAGTAGCAGAGTAGGGGGGAAGGGGATAGAGCTAAAAGGTGCTGGGCTTCTGGTGCAAGGAAGAAGTTGCAAAAATATAGAAAGCTCGGTGCTATCCATGAGGAGCAACAAAGGTAACACTCAAAGGTAGCCAACGCATAGGAAAATAACTCCGTGGAATGGGAGAGGCACATGTGCAAGTGTAGTCTGGGTGTGAGATTAGGTTGCCTATGGACAGAGGAATAAACGTATGTGTAGAAAGAAAAAGGAAAAATGAAGTGGAGAAGATGTGAAAAACAGCAAAGACAGAAATGGCAGGTACAGGGCACAATGAGGAAGGAGTCGGGAGAAAATAAAAAATGGTGAGGAGCTGGAAAGCCAAAGAAGGAAGAAAAAAAGTGTAGAAAAAAAAAAAAAAGGGGGGGGGGGAAAGGGGGGGGGGGTAAGGGTCAAAGGGGAAGGAGACTAAGGGGGGAGGGCGGTATGGATAGACATGTCATATGGGTGGAAGCTCCAAGGACAGAGCTGGTGTGCTCATCCCCAAGGGGATAGAGACATAATGCAGACAATCGGGCGCCAGGGGAAAGGAGTGTCTCACTCCCTGATCAGTGAAAGGGATATAATAGAAAAGTGTTATCGACAGCCTAGCAAGGGTCGAGGAGTCAATACAATACAGAGTGTAATATAAAGCCACAGGTCTGGCTCAGAGTCAGGTAGAAAGGCCCATGAGGGATTGGTATTCGGGGGTCGTTCGGAAGTGAATCCAACACGACCAAATATGGGAGAATTTAGTCTGGTTATCTTGGGAGGAAGCAATCAGCTCCTCCATCTCTGCAATTCTTCCTAGACGAGTGAACCAATCTTTTATTGAGGGGGGTTGAGTAGATCTCCAAAGCACAGGAAGACAGAGTCTAGCAGCATTAATCATATGCATAGCTAATGATTGGAAGTATAGACGTTTGGGGAGCGGTGTATGGTGGAGGAGAAATTGGGCCGGGGAGAAATCGAGAGCTAAATTGGACACTGACGAGGTTATACGGTGGACTTCCTGCCAGAAGGGCAGGATGATAGGACAGGACCACCAAATATGGAGAAGGGACCCATCAGGTGCTCCACATCTCCAACAGTTGTTGGGTAGAGAAGGGTTAAAACGATGAGTTCTGGAAGGGGTAATGTACCAACGGGAAGCTAGCTTGTATCCGTTTTCTTGGGTCGATACATTCAGCGAACATTTGTGGGAGTATGTAAAAATTTGGTCCCAATCTGAGGAAGAAAAATCTATATCAAGGTCTCTCCTCCAAGCTCGGCAAGCGGGGAGCGAGTTAGGATTCCCATCACCGGTGAGAAGGAGGTACATGGATGAGATTAAATGCCGCTGGGGTTCAGCCTTAGAACAAATTGATTCAAAGGGGGTGAGAGGACGAGTCCATTTGTGGCGGTGAGCAGAGGAAGTGAGAAAATGCCTGATTTGAAGGTAGGCCCAAAAGGGGAAGGTACAATCTTTCATGGTGCTCGCCAAAGAGGAGTAGGATTTCAATTGGCCTTTATGAAAAAAGTGTTCCGCTTTCACCTGGCCATGCGGCCAATGTTCCGACAGGAAGGCCTTGTGCATGCCCGGAGGGAAGTCCGGGTTTAAGCAAAGGGAGGTTAAAGGGTTGGGGGCATCCGAGATGGAGGCCGACTTGCATGTCAAGCGGAAGATGCTCAAGGTAGGACCAATCAGTGGATGAGTGAGAACGGCCTGGGGGGTATGTTTCGTCATGAGCCACGGGATCGAAGCTATAGGAGAAGGAGAGAAGGAGTTTTCTAGATGCACCCAGTCTTTGGTAGTCGAATGAATATTCCAATCTATAATTCTGCAAAGATGGCAGGCACAATGATATTGCCTGAGGTCTGGGAGCCCAATCCCACCCCTGGATTTGGGGAGAACCAATTGGCAGAAAGATATGCGCGGGCGCTTGTGGTTCCAAAGGAAGAAGGAGCACATTCTCCTACATGAAGCGAAAAAGGCGGGTGGCAATTGGATAGGTAAGGTTTGGAATAAATAGAGGAGGCGGGGGAGAATGTTCATTTTTAGTATAGCAGCTTTGCCGAACCAGGAAAAGCATGGGCGATGCCATTTAGTGAGATCTTCCTGAATGGATTTAAGTGCTGGGATAAAGTTTTTGACGTAAAGGTCAGAGAGGTCGCACGTAAGCTGAATGCCCAAGTAAGTGAGGGTCTCACTTTCCCATCTAAACGGGAACTGCGATCGGCAAAATGAGACTATGTCAGAAGGGAGGGTGACATTGAGGGCGTATGACTTTGAATGGTTGATTCTAAGGTTCGACATGTATTGAAAAAGTGAGAAATCATTAAGCAAATTGGGCAAGGTGGTCCGAGGTTCCGTTAGAAACAGCAAAATGTCATCCGCATAGGCGGCGAGTTTATACTCTTGAGCCGGTGCGGAAACGCCCTTAATATCTGGGTTGGAACGGAGTTTACGCAGCAGTGGCTCTAATGATAGCACAAAGAGGAGAGGAGAAAGGGGGCAGCCCTGGCGCGTGCCATTGCCGAGAGAGAAATGGTTCGATAAATGGCCATTCACCCGAACCTGTGCCGTGGGTCCAGAATACAAGGTCATGATGAAATTAAGCATGTGTTCTCTCAAACCAATCGCCTGAAGGGTTGCCCTCAAATAATCCCAGGACACTCTGTCAAAGGCCTTCTCAGCGTCCAAAGAGAGAAGGAACCCAGGAGTCTTTGATGTGCGAAGCCAATGGATGAGGTTGAGGGCCTTGATAGTATTGTCTCTCGCTTCCCTGCCAGGGATGAAACCCACTTGATCGAGGTTAATCAAAGAAGGGAGTAAGGGGAGGAGACGGTTGGCCAGAATTTTCGCATATAGTTTCACGTCTACATTCATAAGGGAGATGGACCTATAATTGGAAACCAAAGTTGCATCCTTATCTCCTTTGGGTATGACAGTGATGTGCGCTTCTAGAAGGCGATGACACGGCACAGTGAGTGAAGAGAAAGTGTTGAAAGCCGAAAGGAAGGGGTTGGACAAGACGTTTAAAAACTCCTTGTAATATACTGCAGACAGGCCATCAGGGCCCGGGCTTTTACCAGACTTCATTTGTTTGACGGCCCGTGACAGTTCCTCTGCCTTGATATTTTGCTCCAGTTCCAGGGCGGATGTCTCAGAAAGTGCAGAAGGGCTATAAAGATGAAGAAAGTCCGAGATCACCGTGGCTCTGAGTTTGTTGGTTTCAGGTGGGGGACGTTCCGGAGGGAGGTTATATAATGCCTTATAATACTGCTCAAAATGAGAAGCAATGTCAGCATTAGTGGTGGCAAAAGAACCGTCTGGACCCCTGATTTTGTGGATTGTTAAGCTCGACTTTTTCGCTTGAAGGGATCTGGCGAGGAATCTCCCGCTTTTGTTCGCAAACTCATAAAATAATTTTTGAGATAAGACATATCTACGTTTAGCCACCTTGCCCAGTTCGGTCAAAAGCTGCGTGCGGATGTTTGTGAGTTCAGTCAAGGTAGAAGCCGCTTGACTGTGTTTGTGAACTCTTTCCAGAAACTTGATGCGCTCCATAAGTCGTCGCAGATGTGCTTGTCTCTCCCTTTTACGCTTCGTAGCCATAGCTATGAGAACCCCGCGAATTACGCATTTATGTGCCTCCCATTGCGTCAAGGAGGAGGTATCTGAAGTCTGGTTGGTCGCGAAGTAATCTACCAATTGGGAGCGGATCTCGGCTTCGTTTGTTGGGTCGGAAAGAAGAGATGCGTCCAATCTCCAAATCTTAGAGCGGGAGTGTTTTTCAGGAAAACGCAACGTCATGGTTATGGGATGGTGATCTGATAGGACCATTGGTTCAATGTAGGTGTCATGAAGAAATGGCAGATCCACTTGCGAGAGAAAAATGTAGTCAATTCTGGAGTACTTGTTGTGTGGAGGAGAAAAGAACGTATAATCTTTAACGTTCGGGTGTAGGATTCGCCAAGAATCGTGAAGTTGTAAATCCTGAAGTTGTGTGCGGATCTGTCTTAGGGATTTGTATGGTAAAAATGAGCTGCCCGAGGAGGAATCCAGTAAAGGGCATAAAGGGACATTAAGGTCTCCCCCCAAGATCAGCACACCCGACTGAAAGGAAGAAAGAGAGGTGGTGATTGAGCGGAAGAAGGGAACCTGCTTGGTATTGGGCGCATATAGATTTGCCAGTGTAATGGGTCTGTTGGCAAAAGTGCCTTTTAGAAACAGGAACCTACCTTCTGAGTCAGGGAGCGACTCCGTGACAGTTAAAGGGAGATGTTTCGCAATCAAGATGGCGACACCTTTTGATTTGGCATGAGGGTTAGGGGCATGATAGACTGTCGGATAACGTGAGTTAAAGAGCTTGGGAATGACATCCTGTCGAAAATGCGTTTCCTGAAGGAAAATGATATCCGCTCTTTGTTTATATAAGTAGGAGAGCAGAATTTAGCGTTTTTCAGGTGTGTTCAAACCCTTCACATTAAGAGATAGAACTTTTAAGGATAAGTGTCCCGACAACGATTTGGGAGAAGACATGTCGAAAGAGGTATATGAAAGCAACCTAAGGAGAAGGAACACGGGGTACTAAGAGGATGGGAATAGGATTGAGGGGCGGGAAATTAAAGAGATAAATGAAAGAAAAATAAAATAAAAGAGAAATTAAGGAAGGAGAGAGGAGGAGAGTAGATACAGGTAAGAAAAAAAAAAACAGAACTACCAGCGGGAGGAGTAGACCAGCTAATCCACCTAGATATATGAGAAGAGGGGAGAAGAGAAAGGAAGTGTCAGGGCTCCCAGGTATGACCAGAGGTGTGTGACTGAAGCAGGGAAACGCAGACCTCAGATATGTGATAAACAATGTAATTTATTAACACTAACAATACAAACATAAACGCAGTGCAATACTAAACATAATACAGTGCAAACAAACCCAACCAACCACCCACAGATAACAGTACATACACGCAAGCGTCGTCAGGCAGGCCGGGTCAATATCAATTGGGCAGGTAGGTACAGGGGGAGCAAGCGGAGAATGGTCAGGGTCACAGGCCAGGTTCAGCAGGTAGCAAGCAGCGTAGTACAGAGGGTCAGGCAGAGGGATGGTCAGGGTCACAAGCCAGGGATCAGAACAGGTAGCAAGCAGCGTAGTACAGAGGGTCAGGCAGAGGGATGGTCAGGGTCACAAGCCAGGGATCAGGACAGGTAGCAAGCAGCGTAGTACAGAGGGTCAGCAAAGAAACAGAAACAGGATGCAGGACAGATACAGGGCCCAGGACAAACACACACCAAGGCAGAGTCTGTGGGTCTGGCCATCCCTTAAATACCCCAGCATAATCAGTTACAGGTGTTAGCTGGCTGCAAAGTTGAGTCTCTGATTGCTGGGAGCACCCGCTGGCCAGCCCTGGTACTGCAGATCAAAAGGCAGGTGAGTCCCACCATTGCTGGCCAGTCCATTCCTGACAGGAAGAGAAGATGGGGGGGGTTAAGGGGTAACAGAAAAGAGAAAGGAGGGAGTAAAAACAGCCGGCTAGAGTCAGTAAAAGCTCTCCGAGCTTACTGTGTGGGGAACGCAGTGGGTCGAAATCCAAAATAAAAAAAATCCCGCCGTACGGAAGACCTCAAAAAGTGCAGGGAATGGAGAGGTAGGGCGATGATAGGGCATGCACAGAAAGGGACTACGCCCAGCCGGCGAGGGAGATGTATCAACCCTCACCTGGTAGGGCGTATGGCTCAGGATTTAGCGAGAGATTGGGGTCAAGAACAGAATGGTAGCCTGCGCTAGGAGGGAAGTGAAGGAAGTGAGACAGGCAGCAAGCCATATCAATGTTTGTGAGATACACATATGAATAGAGTACGACGTAGGAATTCTAGAGCGGAAATATGGTGTCACGAGTATACCGTGGTGGAACTACTAGGAATGTCATCCTCAAAGGTATGGCTTCATAGAACGGTCAGACCGCCCTCTCCTCAGGGAGAGAACAGGCAGTGTCTCACGACACATGAAGTCACAAATTATTGTCAGAGGAACAGTAAGGCATGACATGTGCAAAAAAACATACAGCTCAAATATCGCATATCAAAAAAACACAATATACTAAATTGAAAACAACTAAAATGACAGAACGACCCCCCCCGGCCTGGACTCTCAAGGTACCCCTGGAACCGAGCAGCACCTCATATCAGATAGGAGGAAATGCGTGGGGAGGGAAGAAGAAGGCACAGGCAGAGTACCTACATTGGAGCCTCATCAGTGGTACTCCATTAGTATGCAGAGGGCGGAAAAGGATACAGAGCGGGATGGGAGAGACCGATCTCTGCTAGGAGTCTCCATCCGGAGAGCTTATTGAGGTGATGCTCGTTCACAGGTGCACAGTAACAGTGTGATGGTAAAAAAAAAATTATAAGCAAAGGTCCCCCCTCCCAATACAAACTCAGCAACCCGCTCAGCAGAGTACGTGAAAAAGGATAACTGATGCCGAGGACCTCTCGTCATCCTCTCCTAACTCGGTCTTCTGGAAACGGTGCAAGGTGAGTTGAATACGATGTGTGAGGGGGGACATAAAGTCCTGCAGTGGCGAACCCGAGATCCTCGGAGGTCCCCAGGATAGGCTCGGAGTCAGATGTGCAGGAGATGTAGGAGGATCGGAGCCCTCCGGAGTCCACCCGGTGTCTCTAGATGGCAATAGACCTATCAGAGGTGTCATGGAGGAGGTTGGGCAATAAATTGGTTGTAGACCCGATAGTCCCGTTGCAGAGCGACAGTGGTGGTGCAGAAAATGGGCGGGTAGAAGGGAGGAACTTATTGGAATGTTCTTGTGCCAAACAATCTTTAAGGGTCAGGAATTGTAGGGATGAGATCTCAGTGGCCCCAGATGCATAGGGCTGCCTGTGTGCAAGAGTACCATTGAGTCCAGTCCAGATCAGGTGGAGGGAAGATCCCAGGGTGATAGATCAGAAAGCTCCATAGGTAAGGCGAAATGGAACAAAGGATTTTGCAGACAAAGTCTGAAGAGTGGCGGAACGGATCCTGAGCAGTGAAACCAGTGGTAGTGTACAGTAAATTAAGGAAATCAGGACAGAGTTTAGAGAAGGGTCTCTAAGCTTCATGACGAGGCCTTCGATGTGCAGGAGAGGCCGTCGGGCTGGTATTGCTAGTAGAGCCACTGGCTGGAAGTCTCGGAAGAGTCGCGGGAACCGAGCGGCGTCGGCGAGAGCTGGGGTCCTGCCATTCCATATTGCTTGGCGTCGGTCCGGATTCCGGAACACCTGGGAGACGCATATTGCTGTACCAAATCGGGGAGGTCGATTAGTGGGATATCTAGGGAAGTACAGAAATTAGGCAGATCCTCCGGAACTCGCAGGTAGGCTGTGCGCCCCTGCGCCTGTGCGGAAAGACAAAATGGGAAACGCCACCTATATGATATGTTATGGGAACGGAGTGCATCCAATAGGGGGCGAAGTTCCCGTCTTTGTTGCAGAGTAAGATTGGAGAGATCCTGGAATAAATGTATTTCTGACCCCTGATATAAGAGGCGCCTTCTTTCTCTGGCGCGCCTGAGGATGTCCTCTTTAATTGGGAAGCTGACTAGGCAACATATTACATCTCTTGGGGGATCAGAATCTCTGCCCCTGGGACGGAGAGCTCTGTGTGCTCATTCCAAATCTATAGGTGTGGCCGGCGGGCGACCTAGTAGGTCATTAAAGATCGCCACAACCATTGTAGAGATGTTGTTCGGTTCCACAGCTTCTGGCAGACCACGGAGTGTAATGTTATGTCTGCGTCCACGGTTATCCAAATCCTCTATTTGTCTGTAGAATTCACGGATATGTGATGCGTGTGAGACTGTTGTCTAATGTATTTCTGCTATGGCGTCTGCATTATTGCGATTAGCAAGTTCCACTCCCTCCAGCCTTGTGCCCAAGGAAAGTAAGTCATCTCGCAGGTCACTGAGGGCGGTGGTGAGTGTGACTTTAATGTCTGCAGCCACCGCCTGAAGATCTCTTAGAGATAATGCCTGGGAGTCAGAGGAGAGATCATGCTGCGGGACTGTGTCTGTGACATTCTCAGTGTCACTGCTTTGAGCACAGGCTGCCGTTGAGGAGGGAGGAGGGGGGGAAGAGGGGGAAGCTGTATGGGACCTGTCCCTCTGCTGGGAGCGGAACAGCTCCTGTATATGCCGCGATTGCGGCTGGGTAAGGACCCGTGGGGGACGGGAACGGGAACTGGGTGTGTTCCGGTCCGTTTTCCCCATGTTTATGTGCCCCTGCCTCACCCGATCCTCTGTGCAGTGTGAAGAGAAGTCTTCGGCCGGCGGGAGCTCCTGGCTTAAGCGGCCATTCCGGACTGCGGCAGACCACGCCCCCTACTAAATATATCTTATGAATAGAAAGAATATGTACAGCATTATCTACAGTATTTTTTTAAATCAAATAGATTTTATTAATAAAGTTTATAAGTGCGCACAGTATTCCCAACATTCAGCCCAGACAATGGAGTCATACATTCTCACGTATAGGCGGTTGTGGCACTGTTACAGATCATACAGAACAATAACTTGCTTTGTCTATGGTGTCACTTTTACCTTTTATAAACAAATGAACAGAGAAAAGAAGAAACAACCTAGAACAATTCAGCTGTACACGGCAAGTAACTCCTCCCAGTACATACATAGATAGTGGACAGCGATCAATGAGGCCTGTGTCTACAGGATCATACCCCAAGTATGGGTCTCCAATGTAGTCACCATTCAGTAGGATACAACT
Source organism: Staurois parvus (assembly GCF_062004578.1). NCBI lineage: Eukaryota > Metazoa > Chordata > Amphibia > Anura > Ranidae > Staurois > Staurois parvus. Next base: position 417,212 of record NW_028319483.1, on the reverse strand, counting down.
GGCCGTTCTCCTTCTATGGAGCTAAAAGAGCTAAGATTTTAAAAGCCTATGAAGAACTAACTAGGAGTGAACAAGGAGTATCCAGCCAGTTCTGCCAGACATACATCACCTGGGGGAATTACAATGTTGGCAAGTTAGTTTTTCACATGTTGATGTGGAGATCACCTGCTCAATCCACTGGTGTCTGCTGGGAGTTTGAGATGATAGCCAAGATCGGGATATTTTTTGTGGTCAAGCAGCCTCACTATTGCTATATGACTTGTAATAGGAGGAGGTGTAAATAATTCCTCCTCTATTGAGACCAAGAGGCACACCCGAGGAATATTGAATACCAACATTACAATACTGGTCATATCGTTACACTTTTTGAATAATTTTGGACATCTCCAAAACGTGTATCAAATCCCCGACAACACCGCTACAATTGCGGTCATAAGGGGGAATCCCTCCTGTCCTAGCTGAACAATTGAGCTGGAGTCCTGAAAGATCTATGCAAAAGAAATGACTGAGTTTCTGTGAAGAGGACAGAGAGATGAGAGGTATGGAGGTCACAATCACCTCCCACCACTCGCTCTTAGTTTCTCTGTTTCCCATTTCTTTCTATAAGTCTTCAGTAAGTCAAAAGATGGGAATAAATATATGAGAGATCATGCCTTTCCCACTGGTGCCATCTGAAGCCCATTAACAAGTGTGAGAGTGATGTGAAATCTGTATCTGATGGAAGTAGAAACCGATGGATGGGATCTAATGTGTCTACTAAGTCCCACCTGGTAAGATGTTGAAGTTGGGCAGCTATAAAATAAAGTCTAACATTTGGTATTGCTAGGCCTCCTTGGTCTTCACCATGAAGTAGTGAGTTTGATTCTAGCTGATGGCTTCTTCTAAATGAGTTCCCCAAACTGGGAGTCTATACTGGAGAACCACTTACGAGGTGTCCACATGGGAGAATTGTGGAGTATATAGAGGAATTGTGGGGTCCATATCTTCTCTTGTTCATAGATTTTATTGGAAAGAGATAATAGTTTTACAAGGAGCTGATAACAATGTGATTGCAGGACTCACCAACAGTAAGTCAGAAGGGGTACAACCCTTAGAGGTAACGTACAGGTTGTAATTTGTACACTACAAATAATATCTTCATACATTAAAGTGGAGTTCCAGTGAAAATAAAAAATAAGTCCGCTGCTACAAAAACTGTAGCTGCTGACTTTTAAAAGATGAGCACTTACCTGTCCCTCGATCTCGTGGTGTCCTCCCCACAGCCCGTTTTACCGGCCGCCCTGTGTTTTCAGTGCCGGCATCTTCAGCGTGGGCACCCAGCTGTGACCGCTTGCGGCTTCACATCCGGGTGCCCACTGAGCATGTGCGAGTATCTCTGTGCTTTGTGAATGGTCCTGTAGTCTTCTAGGACCTTTCATGTGTCCCAGAAGACTACAGGGAGGGAGGGGGGAGGACAACTTCCGCTTCTGATCACCTAGTTGATTGCAGCAGAAGTGGGAGCGGGTACCTGTCAATTTCGGTAATCCCCCCAAAAGATGCCAGTGGGCTGAAAATTGGCCTGGTAAGGAAGGGGGTATAAGTGCCTACCAGGCACTTATACCCCCTTCCTTACCAGGCCAATTTTCAGCTTTCAGCATTGTCGCACTTTAAATGACAATTGCGCAGTCATGCAATATTGTACTCATATGAAATTTTTATCATTTTTTTCACACAAATAGAGCTTTCTTTTGGTGGTATTTACTCCCCGTTGGGTGTTTTATTTTTAGTACTATAAACAAAAAAAGAGCAAAACATTTGAAAAAAAAGTTCTTTGTTTCTATTATAAAATTTTGCAAACAGGTAATTTTTCTCCTTCACTGATGTGCGTTGATGAGGCGGCACTGATGGGCACTGATAGGCAGCACTGATGGGCACTGATAGGCAGCACTGATTACACGGATTAGAGACTAACCGTTTTTATATTTCATGTATGCACTTTGAAACGCCAACTTGGGACATTTATCACATCTATACTCCACCATACGCCTCAGTGCGTGTATTTATTTATGTCACTATAATTGATATGGAGATCATAGTTGGTCACTTTTATATTATCCATTGTATCTAGATACATTTCATTCATGATATTTATGATTTTACATTTTTTTCATACCTTTAGCGCTGCATGTGTCTCTTTTATTATTGATTAGAGGGTTTTGAGGTTCTTACCTTTCATGCCAACTACTCCATTTCTATGTTTATCCAGCGCTCATTTTATCTTATTGGATGAGGCAGCACTGATGAGCTGGCACTGTTAGGCGGCACTGATGATGGGTAGTGATAGTCACTGATAGGCAGCACTGGTGGGCACTGACTGGTGGTACTGATGATGGGTACTGATGATGGGCACTGATGATGGGTACCACATGTGAAGGTGGGTAACTGCTTCATAGCAGCCATGGAAACAAGTCAGGGATTAGTATGGAATGAATGCAGTAATCTGGGCAGGGACCAGGTACCTGAGGGGAGAGGTCTTTGCTATAGGCAGCACTGGTCACACATATATATATTAGGGCATCAACTCTTGTCAGCTTCAGCTCTGAGGAAAGGGACACGTCCCTGAAATGCATCAGCAGGCTGACCGCACCACCAGTCGGACACTCTGACATCAGTTTGGGCCATAACTGTGGCTTTTTAGGCTTTTTCATGTACATATTCTGTGATTATGTTTTTTGTCTTTTTTATTTTTTTTTTTAATAAAGCTTGGATAATGTGCTAGGTGTTTGCACCGCCTGTGTGACTTTTCTCTTTTTTACCAGGACATGAGAGTTTTGTGGTTAGTCTCCATGGCTACTATATTTTGGGGGGAGGATTTCCAAATGTAGATTTAAATCCCATTCCCACTTGGATGTATATGGTATGAAGTGTAAGGTGGTGGAGCTGGTAGCTGTGTATATAAGGTGGAAATCAAACCTCTGACATGGGGGTCACATTTACATATGTGTTCAAACCTAGTCATGTCTGGGAGGGAGGGGGTTGGTGTGTAAGTGGGAGGAACAAAAGTGATTGATCTGAAGATATCTAAAACTTTCAGGTCTAGATATTTTGTGGGCGTCACATAGGGTTTGGAAGGGTATAAAGGAGTCTGGTGCTGTGAAATTGTAAGTTTGAACTAGACTAGCTCTAGGACAAGCATGAAAAGAAGATGAAGGCATCCATGCCGGATAAAAGCCTGGATGGAGGAGGTATGCCATGAGTGGGTTATGGGGTGACTGTAAGGTGTATCAGAACTTAGACTGTCCCAGATAGACAGGTAGTGTTGAGTAATTGGGTTTTGGAGTGAGCGATGGTCTCTGGAGTGTAGCCATAGTAAATAGGCAACTGATAACGGGTCACAATCTACTGACTCTATAGCGACCCATGGGGGGAGGGGTCATTTTTACTGCGTGATATTTAGGGAGTTGAGCAAGATGTGCAGCTTGGAAATATTTTGCAAAGTTCGGAAGCCCCAGACCACTCTAAGTTTCGGTGAGGTACGGATGGACCTGGGCAGATGCAGTTTAATAGTGCCCCATACATAAGTGGTGCCGCGACACTAATATGCAGAGGAAAAAGGAAGGTATATATATGGGTAGGACCCAAAAAAGGTATAATATTTTGCAAAGAATTGTCATTTTTTACAACCGTGACACAACCCATCCATGAGAGGGGTAGTTTGGACCAGGATGTCATAAGATTGGTAAGGTGTGTTAACATAGGAGGGTAGTTAGCAGAATATAGAATACTGAGGTCTGCCATCAGCTTGGGTCCTAAATCAGGAATATATTGACTGGACCAAGAGAAGGGTGGAGGACGTTGTAGTTGTGACACAGTTAAGGAGGGTAGAGAGATATTAAGAGCTGTAGACTTTTTGGGATTCACAACCAGGTCCGAAATCACTGCAAATTGGTCCAGGCATTGGAGAAGGTTGGGTGCTGAGATCAAAGGAGAAGACATGAAGAGGAGATTGTCATCAGAGAAAAAGCATAACTTATGATGATGACCGCCAAGTTCTAATCCTTTAATATCTTTACGTTAGTTCTTATCAACTGTGCTAAAGGTTCATTCGCTAGAAAAGGAGGGGGGGGGGGCAAGGGGCAGCCTTGCCTCATTCCCCTTTGTATTGAAAAAAAGTCTGACTTGTAACCCACGTACCTGAAGTAAGCCCTTGGGGAGGTGTAAAGGGGTAATATCCGTTGGAGTCAAAGGCTTTTTTTATCTCCAAGGAAAGGAAACAGCCGGGTATGCGGCGTATGCAAGCTGCATGTTCTAGCAAAATCACTCTGTGGTCTCGGCTTGGCAGAGGGGTGTTAAAACCCATCTGATCCTTGTGTATCAAGGTGCCTATGATGGAGTTCAGCCATGCAGATAGGATTTTTCTAGGATTTTAACATCCAAGTTAAGAAGGGAGATTGGTGTGTAATGAAGCCATGTGGTGTGATCTGATTGGGGTTCAGGTAGCATAGAAATGACTGCTGTTAGGGAGTCTGAGCAGAAAGAATAACCTTTGAGTAAGGCATTAAATGCATTAACCAATAAAGGTGGAAGGAGGTTAGTAAATATTTTGGAATATAGGGCTGTAAGCTGTCTGGGCCAGGCCGCTTATTAGACTTTAGGGACTTGATGGAGTTCGGAACCTCAAGTTCTGTAATAGGTGTTTCCAGGGAAGAACATTGAGAAGCTGAGAGTGTTGGTAGAGATAGGCTTGAGAAAAGTTGAGTGGCCTGCGATTCATCATAGGAGCCGGTCTCAGAGTATAATTCTGCTAGATGTTTGTGGAAGACCTGTAATATTTTATTAGGATGGCTGGTGTGTGAAGTTTTTGTAATCTTTAAATGGACAAGTCTGTGTGTGTGGTCTGAGGTTCACAGTCCCAGGGATAGAGAAGTGTCAGGTTTGTTTGCGTTCATATAATGTTTATGTCTGGATTGGCGTAGAACTTTTTCATCTGATTCTGTCAAGAAAACATCTATTTCTAGCCTGGTCTTGTCCAGGACAATCTATGAGAAGGTGAGGGGTCTGATTGGAAGGCTTTGTTGGCCTGGTGAAATGAGGTTTCTAAGCGGTGATGGATTGCTCGCTGTCCTTTCTTGAGATGTGAGGCTTGGCTGATACAGGCTCCCCTAATTACAGACTTATGGGCTTCCCAAAAGGTCAGGAGAGAGATGTCATCAGTTGTGTTATGTGTCAGGTATTCTTTGATGGCTAGTTCAATGTCCAGTCTGTGGGATGGGTGGGCCATTTAGACTCCATGTAGTGCTAGTTTGTTGGGGTACTAAGGAGGAGAGGGTCAAGAGGACAGCTTTGTGACCAGTCCAGGGGTGAGGTATGATGGTTCAGGATAGGAGGGCTGGGGACATACCTCTAGTCAGAAATATATGGTCAATGTGGGAGAAAGTTTTATGTGGATATGAGTAGTATGTATAGTGTCTTCTAGCTGGGTTATCTTCTTGACATGTGTCTATGAGAGAGCGTTGTTGGAGTTGTTGCTGGAAGGAGGATGTGGATGGATAAGAGGTTATGGGGGATTTGTTTAAAAAGGGATAAACTAGCTGGCTGGAATTGCCACATAGTAAAAGTGTACCTAATTTATGGGAATCTAATACTTGTAGCAAATGGGAGTTAGGACTGTAATTGGGGCATAGTATGAAGCTATAGTGACCTCTGAGTCAAGGAGGTGACCCACTAGAAAATATAACGGCCCTCTGGGTCCCAGATCCCTGCCTTGGGTGTAAATGGAGTAGAGCAGTGGAAAGCTTTGAGTACACCTGTGTGTTTAGTTGCAGCAGAAGCCATATAAACCTGTGGGTAGGAAGAGCTGAGATATTTCGGCATATGGCTGGCAGTGAAATGAGTCTCCTGCAGGCACACCACATGTGCTTTGGCATGGGTAAAGGATTTGAAGGCCTTAACTTTTTTATTCCCCGAACATTCAGGGTAAGTATATTTATTGGAGCCATGATAAAGGACAGATGCAAAGCTGATTGTAGGTGTTGCATCATGGTGACATCATCACTCCTGGGACAGGAATAAGAGAAAGAAAGGAGAGAAGTGGGGGAAGCAAGGTTAGTAAAGAGAGAGAAATGTCTGACAAAACAGGTCAGGAGGTCAAAAGGCCATGATGTGAAAACAGGTAGGTTGTCCATCTGTCTATGTCACTGGGATATAAATGGATGGAAAAAAACAGTCCTGGGCAGGCCCAACTCAGGGCTACCAAGGAAAATGTGGGGGAGCAGTGAACATCTTCAGAAGCCACAGAGGCCAAAAACAGGATATTAAACATCTGTTGTATAGAGGAGTCAGGCCAAGGATAGACTATTGGGAATAAGATGTCAGCCTGCAGATATAAGCAGTTGGTAAGTGTATGCATTGTTCAAAGAGGCTATGCTTGGCTGGGTATCATGGGCATTAAACAGCATTAGACCACAGCTGGATGAAAGGGTGATCCGTTTGTTATTTTGTTGTCCAGCTATTAGTAGAAGGTTTAGCTAACAGCATTGAGCTGTTAGTTGCAAAAATTGTAGAATTATACTAAATATATATTTTTTGTTTACAAACGTTTTTATTTTTTAAGAAATAGACTTCAAAATGGCATTACAGCTTCAAATAGAATATACAAGAGAAACAAGGAACAACTGCAGTATTCATTTCAAAGGTGAAATTATGTAGAATAAAGGGAAAAAGAGAAAAGAAATGAAGTACATGAGCAATATAGGTAGAGAGGGAGGCAGAGTTATAAAACGACCAACAAAGTAACTCAATCAATCAAAGCATAAATGGTCCTTATTGATCTAGTAAATGCCTGTGAGTTCTCCAAAGTTCCCATTTTCTGTCAAATAAATGCATCTTATCCAATAGAGTATAATGAATTCTCTCCATGAGCATCACCGCATCAACTCTGCAGAACTGTGGTCAATGGTACTGTGAGGGATTTCCAATGTAGGGCAATAGCCCATAGGGTGGATATACAAATGCTATGGATTAGCCTCATAACCTCAGTCTGAACTCCCGAGATAGGGGCTCCCAGTAGGCAGGACTGCATAGACAGATGCACCGGAGCACCTGCCACTGCAGAGGCAACTTCAGAAATTTTGTGCCACACCAATGAGAGGCTTGGGCAGGCCCAAAATATATGCACTAGAGTACCAGCAAGGCCACAGCCCCGGAAACAAAGGTGGGGCGTCCCTGGATACATGGCGTGTAGTCTAGATGGGGTATGATACCGTCTGCTTATTATTTTTAGGGCCGTCTCATGGACAGAAAGATCTAGAGCTCTTACACACATTATCCACCATGGAATCCCAATCCTCATTAGAAAAAGTGACATCACTATCAGCCTCCCATTTCTGTCTATAAAGAGGGGGTGAGGGAAAGAAAATAACCAAAAATTGGTGATACAAATCTGAAATAAGACCCCTGCCCCTAGGAGAGTCACGGCTAATACGTTCAAAAAATGAAATCGGAGATGAAGGCGTAAGAACAAAATGTGAATTAAAAATATGTCTAATCTGTCGATAATGATCATATACACGAAGTGGGATATCAAAAAGTATGTGTAGCATCTCAAAAGTGATACAAGATCCTCCTCTCTGAAAGTCAGATGACCTAATAAAGGACCTATCATACCACCAACGGAATAACTGTGAAGATGAGAATGCTGTAATAAAATTTGGGTCACCAAAAAATGATGAACTTGGTGAGACAGAGGAGACAAGATTCAATTTAAGTTTATAACGGGACCAAAACATCAATGATTGGGCAACAATGGAATTATAGAGCAATAACGAGCGGGGGGGGATTTTGGACCATAATACACCTGGTAAATAGAACGGATGTATAGACTGAGATTCAAATCTGATCCATGGGACCTGGGAAGTAATAGTCACCCATTGTGATAGCTGTGCGAAACGGGCTGACAGGTAGTAAAGCCAGAAATTGGGGAGACCTAGGCCTCCCGCCCATTGTGACCGGTAGAGGACCGATGAAGTAAAACGAGGGCGTTTGTTACGCCAAATAAAATTATTAATAATCCTTTGAAAGTGATCTAAGAACTTATTTGAGACAGGGATTGGGAGTGATCTAAATAAAGTAATTTAGGGAAGACATTCATTGTTACTGCCGTGACTCTGCCCAAGAATGAGATAGGGGATCCATGCCAGATCTTCAATAGAGGTGAGAGGCGTGACACACATGGTGGCCAATTAGCAGCAAATAATTTTGAGTATCTGGGGGTGAGGTTTATACCTAGGTATGAAATCTGATCTGTGGCCCAACGAAATGGAAAAGAATTGCGGAGAGATGCACCCAGGGAATCAGGAACATTAATAGGCAGAACTACTGATTTAGTAAAATTTACAGTAAGACCTGATACTGTTACAAAGTCATTCAATAATGAGCAGAAGTCAGGCAATGACACCAACAGTTTAGTAAGGAAAAGCATAACATCATCTGCATACATAAAAATTGTGAAATGTGAACCAATAATGGGGAACCAGAAATGTCTGAGTGTGATTATTGCAATTGCCAAGGGTTCCAAAACAAGCGCCAATAATAAGGGTGAAAGAGGACAACCCTGACGGGTACCTCCGCCTAGTGTACAAAATACAGAATTGCAGCCTGGAAGTCTTATTCTTGTTTTGGGGGGAGTCATACAAAGCATGTACACCAGACAGAAATTCATCACTAAAGCCCATCTTCTGCAGTAATGAAAACAAGTATGGCCAGAGCAGGAGCGGACTGACAACTCATGGGACCCCCGGGCAATAGAGGATCATGGGGCCTGTGTCCTTACCCACACTCAAAGCACACCCAAAAAAGCCTATAAAAAGGTACTAGGGGCATTTCATGGGGCCCCCTACTGACCCTGGGCCCTCGGGTGGTGCCCGAGTGCTCGAATGGTCAGTCCGCCCCTGGGCCAGAGGACACTATCAATAACAAAACTTCTTTAGAATGCAAATTGACGTCCTGAATAACATTTAATATGAGAGGAATATTGTCCGTGATAAGTCGGCCTGGGATAAATCCCGATTCCTCCGGTGAGACCAAAAAGGAGATAATAGGGGCCAACCTATCTGCCAGAATGCGGCTAAATATTTTCAGATCGATGTTCATCACTGAGATTGGTCTATAGTTTTGAGTAGAGATGAGCGAAGTATTCAAAAATTCGATTCGACTGATTCGGCGAATTCGTGGAAAATATTCGATTCGAGTCGAATATATTCGCTGTGAATTTAACTTAAAAAAGGGTGTTTCTAGGCTTCAGAGAGACTTTATATTAGTGCAGAACACTGTACCTTTAATTTAAATGCCCTTGGAGTCTGCTGGGGAAGAGAAATAATACTGTCAGTCAGTATGACATGCAGATGAGTGCCGTCGATCTTAGAATCACCGCACACTTCACTCATTTGGCCAGTCACGGGGCCAAAACCAGTGTTTGGAGCCACAGTGTGGCGGTGGAGGCAGCAGCAATGGGAGGCCATACAGCAACCTATGACAAAATGGAAACCAGCAGGAGTGTGAGGAGACCTGAAAGTGGCACATGGCAGAGTGGGAGCAATGGGAGGCGGTACAAGGACCCATGTCACACTGTGGACCCAGCAGCAGCGTGACCAGGCGGTACGGGGGCCCATGGCAGATTTGGGGCCTGGCAGCACCTATGGGAGGCCTGTAATCTGCCAGCAACCTATGACAAAATGGAAACCAGCAGGAGTGTGAGGAGACCTCAAAGTGGCACATGGCAGAGTGGGAGCAATGGGAGGCGGTACAGGGACCCATGACACACTGTGGACCCAGCAGCAGTGTGACCAGGCGGTACGGGGGCCCATGGCAGATTTGGGGCCTGGCAGCACCTATGGGAGGCCTGTAATCTGCCAGCAACCTATGACAAAATGGAAACCAGCAGGAGTGTGAGGAGACCTCAAAGTGGCACATGGCAGAGTGTGGTGATGGAAACAGCAGCAATGGGAGGCGGTACAGGGACCCATGTCACACTGTGGACCCAGCAGCAGCGTGACCAGGCGGTACGGGGGCCCATGGCAGATTTGGGGCCTGGCAGCACCTATGGGAGGCCTGTAATCTGCCAGCAACCTATGACAAAATGGAAACCAGCAGGAGTGTGAGGAGACCTCAAAGTGGCACATGGCAGAGTGTGGTGATGGAAACAGCAGCAATGGGAGGCGGTACAGGGACCCATGTCACACTGTGGACCCAGCAGCAGCGTGACCAGGCGGTACGGGGGCCCATGGCAGATTTGGGGCCTGGCAGCACCTATGGGAGGCCTGTAATCTGCCAGCAACCTATGACAAAATGGAAACCAGCAGGAGTGTGAGGAGACCTGAAAGTGGCACATGGCAGAGTGTGGTGATGGAAACAGCAGCAATGGGAGGCGGTACAGGGACCCATGTCACACTGTGGACCCAGCAGCAGCGTGACCAGGCGGTACGGGGGCCCATGGCAGATTTGGGGCCTGGCAGCACCTATGGGAGGCCTGTAATCTGCCAGCAACCTATGACAAAATGGAAACCAGCAGGAGTGTGAGGAGACCTCAAAGTGGCACATGGCAGAGTGTGGTGATGGAAACAGCAGCAATGGGAGGCGGTACAGGGACCCATGTCACACTGTGGACCCAGCAGCAGCGTGACCAGGCGGTACGGGGGCCCATGGCAGATTTGGGGCCTGGCAGCACCTATGGGAGGCCTGTAATCTGCCAGCAACCTATGACAAAATGGAAACCAGCAGGAGTGTGAGGAGACCTGAAAGTGGCACATGGCAGAGTGGGAGCAATGAGAGGCGGTACAGGGACCCATGACACACTGTGGACCCAGCAGCAGCGTGACCAGGCGGTCCGGGGGCCCATGGCAGATTTGGGGCCTGGCAGCACCTATGGGAGGCCTGTAATCTGCCAGCAACCTATGACAAAATGGAAACCAGCAGGAGTGTGAGGAGACCTCAAAGTGGCACATGGCAGAGTGGGAGCAATGGGAGGCGGTACAGGGACCCATGACACACTGTGGACCCAGCTGCAGCGTGACCATGCGGTACGGGGGCCCATGGCAGATTTGGGGCCTGGCAGCACCTATGGGAGGCCTGTAATCTGCCAGCAACCTATGACAAAATGGAAACCAGAAGGAGTGTGAGGAGACCTCAAAGTGGCACATGGCAGAGTGTGGTGATGGAAACAGCAGCAATGGGAGGCGGTACAGGGACCCATGACAGACTGTGGACCCAGCTGCAGCGTGACCATGCGGTACGGGGGCCCATGGCAGATTTGGGGCCTGGCAGCACCTATGGGAGGCCTGTAATCTGCCAGCAACCTATGACAAAATGGAAACCAGCAGGAGTGTGAGGAGACCTGAAAGTGGCACATGGCAGAGTGTGGTGATGGAAACAGCAGCAATGGGAGGCGGTACAGGGACCCATGTCACACTGGGGACCCAGCAGCAGTGTGACCAGGCGGTACGGGGGCCCATGGCAGATTTGGGGCCTGGCAGCACCTATGGGAGGCCTGTAATCTGCCAGCAACCTATGACAAAATGGAAACCAGCAGGAGTGTGAGGAGACCTGAAAGTGGCACATGGCAGAGGGTGGTGATGGAAACAGCAGCAATGGGAGGCGGTACAGGGACCCATGTCACACTGTGGACCCAGCAGCAGCGTGACGAGTCGGTCCGGGGGCCCATGGCAGATTTGGGGACTGGCAGCACCTATGGGAGGCCTGTAATCTGCAAGCAACCTATGACAAAATGGAAACCAGCAGGAGTGTGAGGAGACCTGAAAGTGGCACATGGCAGAGTGTGGTGATGGAAACAGCAGCAATGGGAGGCGGTACAGGGACCCATGGCACACTGTGGACCCAGCAGCAGCGTGACCATGCGGTACGGGGGCCCATGGCAGAATTGGGGCCTGGCAGCACCTATGGGAGACCTGTAATCTGCCAGCAACCTATGACAAAATGGAAACCAGCAGGAGTGTGAGGAGACCTGAAAGTGGCACATGGCAGAGTGTGGTGATGGAAACAGCAGCAATGGGAGGCGGTACAGGGACCCATGTCACACTGTGGACCCAGCAGCAGCGTGACAAGGCGGTACGGGGGCCCATGGCAGATTTGGGGCCTGGCAGCACCTATGGGAGGCCTGTAATCTGCCAGCAACGTATGACAAAATGGAAACCAGCAGGAGTGTGAGGAGACCTGAAAGTGGCACATGGCAGAGTGTGGTGATGGAAACAGCAGCAATGGGAGGCGGTACAGGGACCCATGTCACACTGTGGACCCAGCAGCAGCGTGACCAGGCGGTACGGGGGCCCATGGCAGATTTGGGGCCTGGCAGCACCTATGGGAGGCCTGTAATCTGCCAGCAACCTATGACAAAATGGAAACCAGCAGGAGTGTGAGGAGACCTCAAAGTGGCACATGGCAGAGTGTGGTGATGGAAACAGCAGCAATGGGAGGCGGTACAGGGACCCATGTCACACTGTGGACCCAGCAGCAGCGTGACCAGGCGGTACGGAGGCCCATTGCAGATTTGGGGCCTGGCAGCACCTATGGGAGGCCTGTAATCTGCCAGCAACAAATGACAAAATGGAAACCAGCAGGAGTGTGAGGAGACCTGAAAGTGGCACATGGCAGAGTGTGGTGATGGAAACAGCAGCAATGGGAGGCGGTACAGGGACCCATGTCACATTGTGGACCCAGCAGCAGCGTGACCAGGCGGAACGGGGGCCCATGGCAGATTTGGGGCCTGGCAGCACCTATGGGAGGCCTGTAATCTGCCAGCAACCTATGACAAAATGGAAACCAGCAGGAGTGTGAGGAGACCTGAAAGTGGCACATGGCAGAGTGGGAGCAATGGGAGGCGGCACAGGGACCCATGACACACTGTGGACCCAGCAGCAGCGTGACCAGGCGGTACGGGGGCCCATGGCAGATTTGGGGCCTGGCAGCACCTATGGGAGGCCTGTAATCTGCCAGCAAACTATGACAAAATGGAAACCAGCAGGAGTGTGAGGAGACCTCAAAGTGGCACATGGCAGAGTGGGAGCAATGGGAGGCCGTACAGGGACCCATGACACACTGTGGACCCAGCAGCAGCGTGACCAGGCGGTACGGGGGCCCATGGCAGATTTGGGGCCTGGCAGCACCTATGGGAGGCCTGTAATCTGCCAGCAACCTATGACAAAATGGAAACCAGCAGGAGTGTGAGGAGACCTGAAAGTGGCACATGGCAGAGTGGGAGCAATGGGAGGCGGTACAGGGACCCATGACACACTGTGGACCCAGCAGCAGCGTGACCAGGCGGTACGGGGGCCGATGGCAGATTTGGGGCCTGGCAGCGCCTATGGGAGGCCTGTAATCTGCCAGCAACCTATGACAAAATGGAAACCAGCAGGAGTGTGAGGAGACCTGAAAGTGGCACATGGCAGAGTGTGGTGATGGAAACAGCAGCAATGGGAGGCGGTACAGGGACCCATGTCACACTGTGGACCCAGCAGCAGCGTGACCAGGCGGTACGGGGGCCCATGGCAGATTTGGGGCCTGGCAGCACCTATGGGAGGCCTGTAATCTGCCAGCAACCTATGACAAAATGGAAACCAGCAGGAGTGTGAGGAGACCTGAAAGTGGCACATGGCAGAGTGTGGTGATGGAAACAGCAGCAATGGGAGGCGGTACAGGGACCCATGTCACACTGTGGACCCAGCAGCAGCGTGACGAGGCGGTACGGGGGCCCATGGCAGATTTGGGGACTGGCAGCACCTATGGGAGGCCTGTAATCTGCCAGCAACCTATGACAAAATGGAAACCAGCAGGAGTGTGAGGAGACCTGAAAGTGGCACATGGCAGAGTGGGAGCAATGGGAGGCGGTACAGGGACCCATGAAACACTGTGGACATAGCAGCAGCGTGACGAGGCGGTACGGGGGCCCATGGCAGATTTGGGGCCTGGCAGCACCTATGGGAGGCCTGTAATCTGCCAGCAACCTATGACAAAATGGAAACCAGCAGGAGTGTGAGGAGACCTGAAAGTGGCACATGGCAGAGTGTGGTGATGGAAACAGCAGCAATGGGAGGCGGTACAGGGACCCATGTCACACTGTGGACCCAGCAGCAGCGTGACCAGGCGGAACGGGGGCCCATGGCAGATTTGGGGCCTGGCAGCACCTATGGGAGGCCTGTAATCTGCCAGCAACCTATGACAAAATGGAAACCAGCAGGAGTGTGAGAAGACCTGAAAGTGGCACATGGCAGAGTGTGGTGATGGAAACAGCAGCAATGGGAGGCGGTACAGGGACCCATGTCCCACTGTGGACCCAGCAGCAGCGTGACCAGGCGGTACGGGGGCCCATGGCAGATTTGGGGCCTGGCAGCACCTATGGGAGGCCTGTAATCTGCCAGCAACCTATGACAAAATGGAAACCAGCAGGAGTGTGAGGAGACCTCAAAGTGGCACATGGCAGAGTGTGGTGATGGAAACAGCAGCAATGGGAGGCGGTACAGGGACCCATGTCACACTGTGGACCCAGCAGCAGCGTGACCAGGCGGTACGGGGGCCCATGGCAGATTTGGGGCCTGGCAGCACCTATGGGAGGCCTGTAATCTGCCAGAAACCTATGACAAAATGGAAACCAGCAGGAGTGTGAGGAGACCTGAAAGTGGCACATGGCAGAGTGTGGTGATGGAAACAGCAGCAATGGGAGGCGGTACAGGGACCCATGTCACACTGTGGACCCAGCAGCAGCGTGACGAGGCGGTCCGGGGGCCCATGGCAGATTTGGGGACTGGCAGCACCCTTGGGAGGCCTGTAATCTGCCAGCAACCTATGACAAAATGGAAACCAGCAGGAGTGTGAGGAGACCTGAAAGTGGCACATGGCAGAGTGGGAGCAATGGGAGGCGGTACAGGGACCCATGACACACTGTGGACCCAGCAGCAGCGTGACCAGGCGATACGGGGGCCCATGGCAGATTTGGGGCCTGGCAGCACCTATGGGAGGCCTGTAATCTGCCAGCAACCTATGACAAAATGGAAACCAGCAGGAGTGTGAGGAGACCTCAAAGTGGAACATGGCAGAGTGGGAGCAATGGGAGGCGGTACAGGGACCCATGACACACTGTGGACCCAGCAGCAGCGTGACCAGGCGGTACGGGGGCCCATGGCAGATTTGGGGCCTGGCAGCACCTATGGGAGGCCTGTAATCTGCCAGCAACCTATGACAAAATGGAAACCAGCAGGAGTGTGAGGAGACCTCAAAGTGGCACATGGCAGAGTGTGGTGATGGAAACAGCAGCAATGGGAGGCGGTACAGGGACCCATGTCACACTGTGGACCCAGCAGCAACGTGACCAGGCGGTACGGGGGCCCATGGCAGATTTGGGGCCTGGCAGCACCTATGGGAGGCCTGTAATCTTCCAGCAACCTATGACAAAATGGAAACCAGCAGGAGTGTGAGAAGACCTGAAAGTGGCACATGGCAGAGTGTGGTGATGGAAACAGCAGCAATGGGTGGCGGTACAGGGACCCATGTCCCACTGTGGACCCAGCAGCAGCGTGACCAGGCGGTACGGGGGCCCATGGCAGATTTGGGGCCTGGCAGCACCTATGGGAGGCCTGTAATCTGCCAGCAACCTATGACAAAATGGAAACCAGCAGGAGTGTGAGGAGACCTGAAAGTGGCACATGGCAGAGTGTGGTGATGGAAACAGCAGCAATGGGAGGCGGTACAGGGACCCATGTCACACTGTGGACCCAGCAGCAGCGTGACCAGGCGGTACGGGGGCCCATGGCAGATTTGGGGCCTGGCAGCACCTATGGGAGGCCTGTAATCTGCCAGAAACCTATGACAAAATGGAAACCAGCAGGAGTGTGAGGAGACCTGAAAGTGGCACATGGCAGAGTGTGGTGATGGAAACAGCAGCAATGGGAGGCGGTACAGGGACCCATGTCACACTGTGGACCCAGCAGCAGCGTGACCAGGCGGAACGGGGGCCCATGGCAGATTTGGGGCCTGGCAGCACCTATGGGAGGCCTGTAATCTGCCAGCAACCTATGACAAAATGGAAACCAGCAGGAGTGTGAGAAGACCTGAAAGTGGCACATGGCAGAGTGTGGTGATGGAAACAGCAGCAATGGGAGGCGGTACAGGGACCCATGTCCCACTGTGGACCCAGCAGCAGCGTGACCAGGCGGTATGGGGGCCCATGGCAGATTTGGGGCCTGGCAGCACCTATGGGAGGCCTGTAATCTGCCAGAAACCTATGACAAAATGGAAACCAGCAGGAGTGTGAGGAGACCTGAAAGTGGCACATGGCAGAGTGTGGTGATGGAAACAGCAGCAATGGGAGGCGGTACAGGGACCCATGTCACACTGTGGACCCAGCAGCAGCGTGACGAGGCGGTCCGGGGGCCCATGGCAGATTTGGGGACTGGCAGCACCCTTGGGAGGCCTGTAATCTGCCAGCAACCTATGACAAAATGGAAACCAGCAGGAGTGTGAGGAGACCTCAAAGTGGCACATGGCAGAGTGGGAGCAATGGGAGGCGGTACAGGGACCCATGACACACTGTGGACCCAGCAGCAGCGTGACCAGGCGGTACGGGGGCCCATGGCAGATTTGGGGCCTGGCAGCACCTATGGGAGGCCTGTAATCTGCCAGCAACCTATGACAAAATGGAAACCAGCAGGAGTGTGAGGAGACCTCAAAGTGGAACATGGCAGAGTGGGAGCAATGGGAGGCGGTACAGGGACCCATGACACACTGTGGACCCAGCAGCAGCGTGACCAGGCGGTACGGGGGCCCATGGCAGATTTGGGGCCTGGCAGCACCTATGGGAGGCCTGTAATCTGCCAGCAACCTATGACAAAATGGAAACCAGCAGGAGTGTGAGGAGACCTCAAAGTGGCACATGGCAGAGTGGGAGCAATGGGAGGCGGTACAGGGACCCATGACACACTGTGGACCCAGCTGCAGCGTGACCATGCGGTACGGGGGCCCATGGCAGATTTGGGGCCTGGCAGCACCTATGGGAGGCCTGTAATCTGCCAGCAACCTATGACAAAATGGAAACCAGCAGGAGTGTGAGGAGACCTGAAAGTGGCACATGGCAGAGTGTGGCGATGGAAACAGCAGCAATGGGAGGCCGTACAGGGACCCATGACACACTGTGGACCTAGCAGCAGCGTGACGAGGCGGTACGGGGGCCCATGGCAGATTTGGGGCCTGGCAGCACCTATGGGAGGCCTGTAATCTGCCAGCAACCTATGACAAAATAGAAACCAGCAGGAGTGTGAGGAGACCTGAAAGTGGCACATGGCAGAGTGTGGTGATGGAAACAGCAGCAATGGGAGGCGGTACAGGGACCCATGTCACACTGTGGACCCAGCAGCAGCGTGACCAGGCGGTACGGGGGCCCATGGCAGATTTGGGGCCTGGCAGCACCTATGGGAGGCCTGTAATCTGCAAGCAACCTATGACAAAATAGAAACCAGCAGGAGTGTGAGGAGACCTGAAAGTGGCACATGGCAGAGTGTGGTGATGGAAACAGCAGCAATGGGAGGCGGTACAGGGACCCATGTCACACTGTGGACCCAGCAGCAGCGTGATGAGGCAGTACGGGGGCCCATGGCAGATTTGGGGCCTGGCAGCACCTATGGGAGGCCTGTAATCTGCCAGCAACCTATGACAAAATGGAAACCAGCAGGAGTGTGAGGAGACCTCAAAGTGGCACATGGCAGAGTGTGGTGATGGAAACAGCAGCAATGGGAGGCGGTACAGGGACCCATGTCACACTGTGGACCCAGCAGCAGCGTGACCAGGCGGAACGGGGGCCCATGGCAGATTTGGGGCCTGGCAGCACCTATGGGAGGCCTGTAATCTGCCAGCAACCTATGACAAAATGGAAACCAGCAGGAGTGTGAGAAGACCTGAAAGTGGTACATGGCAGAGTGTGGTGATGGAAACAGCAGCAATGGGAGGCGGTACAGGGACCCATGTCCCACTGTGGACCCAGCAGCAGCGTGACCAGGCGGTATGGAGGCCCATGGCAGATTTGGGGCCTGGCAGCACCCTTGGGAGGCCTGTAATCTGCCAGCAACCTATGACAAAATGGAAACCAGCAGGAGTGTGAGGAGACCTGAAAGTGGCACATGGCAGAGTGTGGTGATGGAAACAGCAGCAATGGGAGGCGGTACAGGGACCCATGTCACACTGGGGACCCAGCAGCAGCGTGACCAGGCGGAAAGGGGGCCCATGGCAGATTTGGGGCCTGGCAGCACCTATGGGAGGCCTGTAATCTGCCAGCAACCTATGACAAAATGGAAACCACCAGGAGTGTGAGGAGACCTGAAAGTGGCACATGGCAGAGTGTGGTGATGGAAACAGCAGCAATGGGAGGCGGTACAGGGACCCATGTCACACTGTGGACCCAGCAGCAGCGTGACCAGGCGGTACGGGGGCCCATGGCAGATTTGGGGCCTGGCAGCACCTATGGGAGGCCTGTAATCTGCCAGCAACCTATGACAAAATGGAAACCAGCAGGAGTGTGAGGAGACCTGAAAGGGGCACATGGCAGAGTGTGGTGATGGAAACAGCAGCAATGGGAGGCGGTACAGGGACCCATGTCACACTGTGGACCCAGCAGCAGCGTGACCAGGCGGTACGGGGGCCCATGGCAGATTTGGGGCCTGGCAGCACCTATGGGAGGCCTGTAATCTGCCAGCAACCTATGACAAAATGGAAACCAGCAGGAGTGTGAGGAGACCTCAAAGTGGCACATGGCAGAGTGTGGTGATGGAAACAGCAGCAATGGGAGGCGGTACAGGGACCCATGTCACACTGTGGACCCAGCAGGAGCGTGACCAGGCGGTACGGGGGCCCATGGCAGATTTGGGGCCTGGCAGCACCTATGGGAGGCCTGTAATCTGCCAGCAACCTATGACAAAATGGAAACCAGCAGGAGTGTGAGGAGACCTGAAAGTGGCACATGGCAGAGTGTGGTGATGGAAACAGCAGCAATGGGAGGCGGTACAGGGACCCATGTCACACTGTGGACCCAGCAGCAGCGTGACCAGGCGGTCCGGGGGCCCATGGCAGATTTGGGGACTGGCAGCACCTATGGGAGGCCTGTAATTTGCCAGCAACCTATGACAAAATGGAAACCAGCAGGAGTGTGAGGAGACCTCAAAGTGGCACATGGCAGAGTGGGAGCAATGGGAGGCGGTACAGGGACCCATGACACACTGTGGACCCAGCTGCAGCGTGACCATGCGGTACGGGGGCCCATGGCAGATTTGGGGCCTGGCAGCACCTATGGGAGGCCTGTAATCTGCCAGCAACCTATGACAAAATGGAAACCAGCAGGAGTGTGAGGAGACCTGAAAGTGGCACATGGCAGAGTGTGGCGATGGAAACAGCAGCAATGGGAGGCCGTATAGGGATCCATGACACACTGTGGACCTAGCAGCAGCGTGACGAGGCGGTACGGAGGCCCATGGCAGATTTGGGGCCTGGCAGTACCTATGGGAGGCCTGTAATCTGCCAGCAGCCTATGACAAAATGGAAACCAGCAGGAGTGTGAGGAGACCTGAAAGTGGCACATGGCAGAGTGTGGTGATGGAAACAGCAGCAATGGGAGGCGGTACAGGGACCCATGTCACACTGTGGACCCAGCAGCAGCGTGACCAGGCGGTACGGGGGCCCATGGCAGATTTGGGGCCTGGCAGCACCTATGGGAGGCCTGTAATCTGCCAGCAACCTATGACAAAATGGAAACCAGCAGGAGTGTGAGGAGACCTCAAAGTGGCACATGGCAGAGTGTGGTGATGGAAACAGCAGCAATGGGAGGCGGTACAGGGACCCATGTCACACTGTGGACCCAGCAGCAGCGTGACCAGGCGGTACGGGGGCCCATGGCAGATTTGGGGCCTGGCAGCACCTATGGGAGGCCTGTAATCTGCCAGCAACCTATGACAAAATGGAAACCAGCAGGAGTGTGAGGAGACCTCAAAGTGGCACATGGCAGAGTGTGGTGATGGAAACAGCAGCAATGGGAGGCGGTACAGGGACCCATGTCACACTGTGGACCCAGCAGCAGCGTGACCAGGCGGTACGGGGGCCCATGGCAGATTTGGGGCCTGGCAGCACCTATGGGAGGCCTGTAATCTGCCAGCAACCTATGACAAAATGGAAACCAGCAGGAGTGTGAGGAGACCTGAAAGTGGCACATGGCAGAGTGTGGTGATGGAAACAGCAGCAATGAGAGGCGGTACAGGGACCCATGTCACACTGTGGACCCAGCAGCAGCGTGACCAGGCGGTCCGGGGGCCCATGGCAGATTTGGGGACTGGCAGCACCTATGGGAGGCCTGTAATCTGCCAGCAACCCATGACAAAATGGAAACCAGCAGGAGTGTGAGGAGACCTGAAAGTGGCACATGGCAGAGTGGGAGCAATGGGAGGCGGTACAGGGACCCATGACACACTGTGGACCCAGCAGCAGCGTGACCAGGCGGTACGGGGGCCAATGGCAGATTTGGGGCCTGGCAGCACCTATGGGAGGCCTGTATTCTGCCAGCAACCTATGACAAAATGGAAACCAGCAGGAGTGTGAGGAGACCTCAAAGTGGCACATGGCAGAGTGGGAGCAATGGGAGGCGGTACAGGGACCCATGACACACTGTGGACCCAGCAGCAGCGTGACCAGGCGGTACGGGGGCCCATGGCAGATTTGGGGCCAGGCAGCACCTATGGGAGGCCTGTAATCTGCCAGCAACCTATGACAAAATGGAAACCAGCAGGAGTGTGAGAAGACCTGAAAGTGGCACATGGCAGAGTGTGGTGATGGAAACAGCAGCAATGGGAGGCGGTACAGGGACCCATGTCACACTGTGGACCCAGCAGCAGCGTGACCAGGCGGTACGGGGGCCGATGGCAGATTTGGGGCCTGGCAGCACCTATGGGAGGCCTGTAATCTGCCAGCAACCTATGACAAAATGGAAACCAGCAGGAGTGTGAGGAGACCTGAAAGTGGCACATGGCAGAGTGTGGTGATGGAAACAGCAGCAATGGGAGGCGGTACAGGGACCCATGTCACACTGTGGACCCAGCAGCAGCGTGACCAGGCGGTACGGGGGCCCATGGCAGATTTGGGGCCTGGCAGCACCTATGGGAGGCCTGTAATCTGCCAGCAACCTATGACAAAATGGAAACCAGCAGGAGTGTGAGGAGACCTGAAAGTGGCACATAGCAGAGTGGGAGCAATGGGAGGCGGTACAGGGACCCATGACACACTGTGGACCCAGCAGCAGCGTGACCAGGCGGTACGGGGGCCCATGGCAGATTTGGGGCCTGGCAGCACCTATGGGAGGCCTGTAATCTGCCAGCAACCTATGACAAAATGGAAACCAGCAGGAGTGTGAGGAGACCTGAAAGTGGCACATGGCAGAGTGTGGTGATGGAAACAGCAGCAATGGGAGGCGGTACAGGGACCCATGTCACACTGTGGACCCAGCAGCAGCGTGACAAGGCGGAACGGGGGCCCATGGCAGATTTGGGGCCTGGCAGCACCTATGGGAGGCCTGTAATCTGCCAGCAACCTATGACAAAATGGAAACCAGCAGGAGTGTGAGGAGACCTGAAAGTGGCACATGGTAGAGTGTGGTGATGGAAACAGCAGCAATGGGAGGCGGTACAGGGACCCATGTCACACTGTGGACCCAGCAGCAGCGTGACGAGGCGGTACGGGGGCCCATGGCAGATTTGGGGCCTGGCAGCACCTATGGGAGGCCTGTAATCTGCCAGCAACCTATGACAAAATGGAAACCAGCAGGAGTGTGAGGAGACCTGAAAGTGGCACATGGCAGAGTGTGGTGATGGAAACAGCAGCAATGGGAGGTGGTACAGGGACCCATGTCACACTGTGGACCCAGCAGCAGCGTGACCAGGCGGTACGGGGGCCCATGGCAGATTTGGGGCCTGGGAGCACCTATGGGAGGCCTGTAATCTGCCAGCAACCTATGACAAAATGGAAACCAGCAGGAGTGTGAGGAGACCTGAAAGTGGCACATGGCAGAGTGTGGTGATGGAAACAGCAGCAATGGGAGGCGGTACAGGGACCCATGTCACACTGTGGACCCAGCAGCAGCGTGACCAGGCGGTACGGGGGCCCATGGCAGATTTGGGGCCTGGCAGCACCTATGGGAGGCCTGTAATCTGCCAGCAACCTATGACAAAATGGAAACCAGCAGGAGTGTGAGGAGACCTGAAAGTGGCACATGGCAGAGTGTGGTGATGGAAACAGCAGCAATGGGAGGCGGTACAGGGACCCATGTCACACTGTGGACCCAGCAGCAGCGTGACCAGGCGGTACGGGGGCCCATGGCAGATTTGGGGCCTGGCAGCACCTATGGGAGGCCTGTAATCTGCCAGCAACCTATGACAAAATGGAAACCAGCAGGAGTGTGAGGAGACCTGAAAGTGGCACATGGCAGAGTGTGGTGATGGAAACAGCAGCAATGGGAGGCGGTACAGGGACCCATGTCACACTGTGGACCCAGCAGCAGCGTGATCAGGCGGTACGGGGGCCCATGGCAGATTTGGGGCCTGGCAGCACCTATGGGAGGCCTGTAATCTGCCAGCAACCTATGACAAAATGGAAACCAGCAGGAGTGTGAGGAGACCTGAAAGTGGCACATGGCAGAGTGGGAGCAATGAGAGGCGGTACAGGGACCCATGACACACTGTGGACCCAGCAGCAGCGTGACCAGGCGGTCCGGGGGCCCATGGCAGATTTGGGGCCTGGCAGCACCTATGGGAGGCCTGTAATCTGCCAGCAACCTATGACAAAATGGAAACCAGCAGGAGTGTGAGGAGACCTGAAAGTGGCACATGGCAGAGTGGGAGCAATGGGAGGCGGTACAGGGACCCATGACACACTGTGGACCCAGCAGCAGCGTGACCAGGCGGTACGGGGGCCCATGGCAGATTTGGGGCCTGGCAGCACCTATGGGAGGCCTGTAATCTGCCAGCAACCTATGACAAAATGAAACACACCAGCAGTGTGAGGAGACCTGAAAGTGGCACATGGCAGAGTGGGAGCAATGGGAGGCGGTACAGGGACCCATGACACACTGTGGACCTTGCAGCAGCGTGAGGAGGCGGTACAGGGGCCCATGGCAGATTAGGGGCCTGGCCGCAGCAATGTGAGGCCCGTAATCTGCCAGCATCCTATGACAAAATGAAACACACCAGCAGTGTGAGGAGACCTGAAAGTGGCACATGGCATGACACACTGTGGACCTTGCAGCAGCGTGAGGAGGCGGTACAGGGGCCCATGGCAGATTAGGGGCCTGGCCGCAGCAATGTGAGGCCCGTAATCTGCCAGTATCCTATGACAAAATGGAACCCAGCAGCAGTGTGAGGAGACCTGATAGTGGCACATGGCAGAGTGTGGCGTTGGAGACAGCAGCAATGGGAGGCGGTACAGGGACCCATGACACACTGTGGACCTGGCAGCAGCGTAAGGAGGCGGTACAGGGGCCCATGGCAGATTAGGGGCCTGGCCGCAGCAATGTGAGGCCCGTAATCTGCCAGCATCCTATGACAAAATGAAACACACCAGCAGTGTGAGGAGACCTGAAAGTGGCACATGGCATGACACACTGTGGACCTTGCAGCAGCGTGAGGAGGCGGTACAGGGGCCCATGACAGATTAGGGGCCTGGCCGCAGCAATGTGAGGCCCGTAATCTGCCAGCATCCTATGACAAAATGAAACACACCAGCAGTGTGAGGAGACCTGAAAGTGGCACATGGCATGACACACTGTGGACCTTGCAGCAGCGTGACGAGGCGGTACAGGGGCCCATGGCAGATTAGGGGCCTGGCAGCACCTATGGGAGGCCTGTAATCTGCCAGCAACCTATGACAAAATGGAAACCAGCAGGAGTGTGAGGAGACCTGAAAGTGGCACATGGCAGGGTGTGGCGATGGAAACAGCAGCAATGGGAGGCCGTACAGGGACCCATGACACACTGTGGACCTAGCAGCAGCGTGACGAGGCGGTACAGGGGCCCATGGCAGATTAGGGGCCTGGCAGCAGCTATGGGAGGCCCGTAATCTGCCAGCACCCTATGACAAAATGAAACACACCAGCAGTGTGAGGAGACCTGAAAGTGGCACATGGCATGACACACTGTGGACCTTGCAGCAGCGTGAGGAGGCGGTACAGGGGCCCATGGCAGATTAGGGGCCTGGCCGCAGCAATGTGAGGCCCGTAATCTGCCAGCATCCTATGACAAAATGGAACCCAGCAGCAGTGTGAGGAGACCTGAATGTGGCACATGGCATGACACACTGTGGACCTGGCAGCAGCATGAGGAGGCGGTACGGGGGCCCATGGCAGATTAGGGGCCTGGCAGCAGCAATGGGAGGCGGTACAGGGACCCATGAGACACTGTGGACCTTGCAGCAGCGTGAGGAGGCGTTACAGGGGCCCATGGCAGATTAGGGGCCTGGCAGCAGCTATGGGAGGCCCGTAATCTGCCAGCACCCTATGACAAAATGGAACACACCAGCAGTGTGTGAGGAGACCTGAAAGTGGCACATGTTTGGGGCATGATTCATGGCGGATTTAGTCAGTTGTGTCAGGAACTGGTGGTTTGAAATCCAGACTAATCCACGCCTGATTCATTTTCACAAACGTGAGTCTCTCCACACTTTGGGTGGACAGTCGTGTCCTCCGCGGAGTTACAATACCTCCTGCCGCACTAAACACGCGCTCCGATGCCACGCTACTGGCCGGGCATGACAGCCTTTCAAGGGCAAATTCAGCTAGTTGGGGCCAAAGGTCAAGTTTCGTTGCCCAGTAGTCAAGAGGATTGTCTACCTCGGTTGGCAGGGTGCTGTCCAAGTAGGCCCAAGCCTGTTGTTTGAGCTCCTGCTCCAGGTCCACCTGACGCTGCTGCTGCGGCTGGTTAGTAGTTTCCTCACTGCGCTGGTGAAGAAAGCTACTCATCATCGACTGCAGACTGAGGCAGCCGCTGCTGGTGGAGCTGCCACTGCTCCTACCACCCCACCCCTCCCCTGCTGCCATGGCAGCGGAACGCGAGCGCACAGGGCCCACAGTGTCTGAGGATGGACGTTGGCGCAGAAAGGCAGAGACCAACTGACTACATAGGTGGTTTTTATAGTACGTTATTTTGGCCTCCCTCTCAGCAGGTGTGAAAAAGGCCACCATTTTGGAACGGTCACGAGGGTCCAACAAGGTGGACAGCCAAAAGTCATCCCTCTGTCTGATGGTTATTATTCGGCTGTCGCTATGCAAGCAACCGAGCATGCTATGGGCCATTTGTGCCAAGGAATGCGAGGGACTCCCTGCCTCCATCTCCACAGCATACTGCCACGGTGCGTCTGGGTCCTCTGTCTCCTCCTCTACCAGATGCTCCTGCTCCTCCACTCCTGTCCGCTGAGTGGAAAAACCACCCATTTCACTCAATAATTCCTGAGCACAAATGTCCTCCTCTACCTCCTCCTCTTCTTCCTGTCCTGCCCCCACAGGGGTCATGTGGCGTTGAGATCTGTGCGCCACGTCTACCGCACCCTGACCAGCCATTGTTAACAGAATTTGTTCCAGGAAGTGCAACAGAGGAATGACGTCGTTCATCCCATAGTCCTGCCGACTCACGAATAGCGTGGCCTCCTCAAAGGGCCTGAGCAAGCGGCAGGTGTCACGCATGAGCTGCCAATGGCTGACATCGAAGTTACACAGGGGAGTACCTTTATCCGCTTGTAACATCAGGAAATCAGTGATGGCCTTTCGCTGTTCGTAAAGGCGGTCTAACATGTGTAGGGTTGAATTCCACCTTGTTGCAACGTCGCAGATCAGGCGATGCTGTGGAATTCCGTTCTGCCGCTGCAGCTCAAGGAGGGTGTGCTTTGCGGTGTAGGAATGGCTGAAATGCATGCAAAGTTTACGTGACATTTTAAGGATGTCTTGCAGTGGGATGGTGGATTTTAGGAACCGCTTGACAACCAGATTGAACACGTGAGCCATGCATGGCGCATGGCACAACCTTCCTTGACGCAGAGCAGACACCATGTTCTTTCCGTTGTCGGTCAACATGGTTCCGATTTTCAGTTTGCGCGGAGACAGCCATCTGTTGATTTCTCTGTTCATTACACTGAGAAGTTCCTCCCCTGTGTGACTACGTTCGCCAAGGCATACCAGGTGCAGCACAGCGTGACACCGTTGCGCCCTGCACATGTGATATGCCGGTCGGGTAATGGGACTTGGCACAGGGGTGGCGGCTGAGGACACGGCGGAAGAAGAGGTGGTAGAGGCGGACATGTTTGCTGGACCAAGGACGTGCAAACGTGGAGGCAAAAGCGTCGTGACCTGTCCAAGTTGCTGGTGCGGCTGTGCCGGCACCACGTTCACTCAGTGGGCCGTAAATGACATGTACTGTCCCTGACCGTAGTTACAGCTCCACACGTCGGCGCTGCCGTGCACTTTGGCAGAGACCGACATGCTCAAAGACTGGCCCACCATCTCTTCTACATGTGAATGCAGGGCTGGCACTGCCTTTTTGGCGAAGAAATGCCGGCTTGGCACTCTCCACCGCGGCGCGGCACAAGCCATCATTTCTCGGAAAGGTGCTGAGTCCACCAGTTGGAAAGGGAGGGACTGCAGCACCAGCAACTTGGACAGGAGGACGTTCAGCTGTTGCACCGTCGGGTGCGTGCTCGCAAACTGTTGTCTCTTGGAAACGGATTCCAAGAAAGACTGCTGACGGAATCCGTGAAGAGGAGTAGCAGGAGAAGGAGCATCTGAACGAGTGGAAGATGCCAACGAGCTACAACTCCCCTCAGCAGAGGTGTTGGAGCCTTGACTGGCTGATGGAGGGCGATTGACGTCGGGTGACGGAGCAAGTAACGGAGCGGGTGATGGAGCGGGGGCTGGGGCGGGCAGAACCGCCGTATCTTTATCACGGTTTTCCCAGGCCACCAAATGGCGACGCTGCATATGCTGACGCAACACTGTAGTCCCAACATGGGCCCCCTGGCCACGCTTGACTTTCTGGCCACATAGTCGACATACGGCTACGTTTACTTCCTCGGGCGGCTTGACGAAAAATTGCCACACCACCGAGTAGGAAACTTTGCCCCCGCTACTCCTCACTGGCTGACTGCTGCTTCCTCCGTGCGCACCGGCACCACTACTGGCCGTGGTGGTAGGCTGCAGTGGAGCTGGTGCTCTACTCCGTGGCCGTTTGGCTCCACTGACACTGCTGCGACCCTGCTGCCTCCTGGGCAACCCACCGACTGTTTCGCTCGCTGCCAAGCTGGCACCCTCTTCTCCTGATGATGCGGAAGAAATTACCTGATGACGACGAGGCTGCCAAGTGCGATCAACCTCCTCATCATCAAGTAGGGTCTCCGCCTCACTACTAGCCCCCTCGGCTGCGTCTGGGTCAGGAGACAGACCTGTCTCTAGACCGGCTACCGAGCCACTCTCCTCGCCAGTACTTCTTCGCCTGGCTGCTGAAAAGGCGGATGTCTCCCCCCGTTCCTGACCGCCCTCTGTTAGCTCTTCCTCACTGTACAGTGGGGCTGAGCCCACAGCATGCGATACTTCGCTTGGTGAGGGAACAGCAAAGGACAGGGGCAGGTAGAGGACATGTGATTTCAGTGGGCTTGCTCCCGGGCCATGCCAACTAACGGTTGTGTCTGACGTACACACCGACCGTTGGCTGTAGGTGTCAGAGGTGACCTGGGAAGAGGAAGACGACCGAGCCAACCAATCGATGACGGCAGGGTTGTCGGAGACACGACCGCTGGATGACACCGGGAGCACTGGCCTCTGGCTGCGACTAGTGCTGCCTCGACCCCTTCCTCTGCTGCCATGTCCTCGCTCCTAAAACATTGCCTCCTCTGCCACTCCTCTGCATGTTGTCTGACATACTCTTTAATTCAACGATTCTGTGTCCCTGAGTAACAATTCTGTGTCCCTGAGTAACAATTCTGTGTCTGTCCCTGAGTAACAATTCTGTGGCCCTGAGTAACAATTCTGTGTCCCTCAGTAACAATTCTGTGGCCCTCAGTAACGGTTCTGTGGCCCTCAGTAACAATTCAGTGTCCCTCAGTAACAATTCAGTGTCCCTCAGTAACAATTCAGTGTCCCTCAGTAACAATTCAGTGTCCCTCAGTAACAATTCAGTGTCCCTCAGTAACAATTCAGTGTCCCTCAGTAACAATTCAGTGTCCCTCAGTAACAATTCAGTGTCCCTCAGTAACAATTCAGTGTCTGTCCCTGAGTAAAAATTCTGTGGCCCTAAGTAACGGTTCTGTGGCCCTCAGTAACAATTCTGTGTCCCTGAGTAACGTTTCTGTGGCCCTAAGTAACGGTTCTGTGGCCCTCAGTAACAATTCTGTGTCCCTCAGTAACAATTCTGTGTCCCTCAGTAACAATTCTGTGTCCCTCAGTAACAATTCTGTGTCCCTCAGTAACAATTCTGTGTCCCTCAGTAACAATTCTGTGTCCCTCAGTAACAATTCTGTGTCTGTCCCTCAGTAACAATTCTGTGGCCCTAAGTAACGGTTCTGTGGCCCTCAGTAACAATTCTGTGTCCCTGAGTAACGTTTATGTGGCCCTAAGTAACGGTTCTGTGGCCCTCAGTAACAATTCTGTGGCCCTCAGTAACAATTCTGTGGCCCTCAGTAACAATTCTGTGGCCCTCAGTAACAATTCTGTGGCCCTCAGTAACAATTCTGTGTCTGTCCCTGAGTAACAATTCTGTGGCCCTAAAGAAACGGTTCTGTGGCCCTAAAGAAACGGTTCTGTGGCCCTCAGTAACAATTCTGTGTCCCTGAGTAACGGTTCTGTGGCCCTCAGTAACAATTCTGTGTCCCTGAGTAACAATTATGTGGCCCTAAGTAACGGTTCTGTGGCCCTCAGTAACAATTCTGTGTCCCTGAGTAACAATTCTGTGTCTGTCCCTGAGTAACAATTCTGTGGCCCTAAGTAACGGTTCTGTGGCCCTCAGTAACAATTCTGTGTCCCTGAGTAACAATTTTGTGGCCCTAAGTAACGGTTCTGTGGCCCTAAGTAACGGTTCTGTGGCCCTCAGTAACAATTCTGTGTCCCTCAGTAACAATTCTGTGTCCCTCAGTAACAATTCTGTGTCCCTCAGTAACAATTCTGTGTCCCTCAGTAACAATTCTGTGTCCCTCAGTAACAATTCTGTGTCTGTCCCTGAGTAACAATTATGTGGCCCTAAGTAACGGTTCTGTGGCCCTCAGTAACAATTCTGTGGCCCTGAGTAACAATTCTGTGGCCCTAAGTAACAATTCTGTGGCCCTCAGTAACAATTCTGTGTCCCTCAGTAACAATTCTGTGTCCCTCAGTAACAATTCTGTGTCCCTCAGTAACAATTCTGTGTCTGTCCCTGAGTAACAATTCTGTGGCCCTAAGTAACGGTTCTGTGGCCCTCAGTAACAATTCTGTGGCCCTCAGTAACAATTCTGTGTCCCTCAGTAACAATTCTGTGTCCCTCAGTAACAATTCTGTGTCCCTCAGTAACAATTCTGTGGCCCTAAGTAACGGTTCTGTGGCCCTCAGTAACAATTCTGTGTCCCTGAGTAACAATTATGTGGCCCTAAGTAATGGTTCTGTGGCCCTCAGTAACAATTCTGTGTCCCTCAGTAACAATTCTGTGTCCCTCAGTAACAATTCTGTGTCCCTCAGTAACAATTCTGTGTCCCTCAGTAACAATTCTGTGTCCCTCAGTAACAATTCTGTGTCTGTCCCTGAGTAACAATTCTGTGGCCCTAAGTAACGGTTCTGTGGCCCTCAGTAACAATTCTGTGTCCCTGAGTAACAATTATGTGGCCCTAAGTAATGGTTCTGTGGCCCTCAGTAACAATTCTGTGTCCCTCAGTAACAATTCTGTGTCCCTCAGTAACAATTCTGTGTCCCTCAGTAACAATTCTGTGTCCCTCAGTAACAATTCTGTGTCCCTCAGTAACAATTCTGTGTCTGTCCCTGAGTAACAATTCTGTGGCCCTAAGTAACGGTTCTGTGGCCCTAAGTAACGGTTCTGTGGCCCTAAGTAACGGTTCTGTGGCCCTAAGTAACGGTTCTGTGGCCCTAAGTAACGGTTCTGTGGCCCTCAGTAACAATTCTGTGTCCCTGAGTAACAATTCTGTGTCTGTCCCTGAGTAACAATTCTGTGGCCCTAAGTAACGGTTCTGTGGCCCTCAGTAACAATTCTGTGTCCCTGAGTAACAATTATGTGGCCCTAAGTAACGGTTCTGTGGCCCTCAGTAACAATTCTGTGTCTGTCCCTGAGTAACAATTCTGTGTCCCTCAGTAACAATTCTGTGTCCCTCAGTAACAATTCTGTGTCTGTCCCTGAGTAAAAATTCTGTGGCCCTAAGTAACGGTTCTGTGGCCCTAAGTAACGGTTCTGTGGCCCTCAGTAACAATTCTGTGTCCCTGAGTAACAATTCTGTGTCTGTCCCTGAGTAACAATTCTGTGGCCCTAAAGAAACGGTTCTGTGGCCCTCAGTAACAATTCTGTGTCCCTGAGTAACAATTCTGTGGCCCTAAGTAACGGTTCTGTGGCCCTCAGTAACAATTCTGTGTCCCTGAGTAACAATTATGTGGCCCTAAGTAACGGTTCTGTGGCCCTCAGTAACAATTCTGTGTCCCTCAGTAACAATTCTGTGTCTGTCCCTGAGTAACAATTCTGTGGCCCTAAGTAACGGTTCTGTGGCCCTCAGTAACAATTCTGTGTCCCTCAGTAACAATTCTGTGTCTGTCCCCGAGTAACAATTCTGTGGCCCTAAGTAACGGTTCTGTGGCCCTCAGTAACAATTCTGTGTCCCTGAGTAACGTTTCTGTGGCCCTCAGTAACAATTCTGTGGCCCTCAGTAACAATTCTGTGGCCCTCAGTAACAATTCTGTGGCCCTCAGTAACAATTCTGTGGCCCTCAGTAACAATTCTGTGGCCCTCAGTAACAATTCTGTGTCCCTCAGTAACAATTCTGTGTCCCTCAGTAACAATTCTGTGTCTGTCCCTGAGTAACAATTCTGTGGCCCTAAGTAACGGTTCTGTGGCCCTAAGTAACGGTTCTGTGGCCCTAAGTAACGGTTCTGTGGCCCTAAGTAACGGTTCTGTGGCCCTCAGTAACAATTCTGTGTCCCTGAGTAACAATTCTGTGTCTGTCCCTGAGTAACAATTCTGTGGCCCTAAAGAAACGGTTCTGTGGCCCTCAGTAACAATTCTGTGTCCCTGAGTAACAATTCTGTGGCCCTAAGTAACGGTTCTGTGGCCCTCAGTAACAATTCTGTGTCCCTGAGTAACAATTATGTGGCCCTAAGTAACGGTTCTGTGGCCCTCAGTAACAATTCTGTGTCCCTCAGTAACAATTCTGTGTCTGTCCCTGAGTAACAATTCTGTGGCCCTAAGTAACGGTTCTGTGGCCCTCAGTAACAATTCTGTGTCCCTCAGTAACAATTCTGTGTCTGTCCCTGAGTAACAATTCTGTGGCCCTAAGTAACGGTTCTGTGGCCCTCAGTAACAATTCTGTGTCCCTGAGTAACGTTTCTGTGGCCCTAAGTAAAGTTTCTGTGGCCCTAAGTAACGGTTCTGTGGCCCTCAGTAACAATTCTATGTCCGAGTAACGTTTCTCTGTCCCTAAGTAACGTTTCTGTGGCCCTAAGTAACGGTTCTGTGGCCCTCAGTAACAATTCTATGTCCGAGTAACGTTTCTCTGTCCCTAAGTAACGTTTCTGTGGCCCTAACTCTGTCCCTAATACAGAGCGGTCTGCCTCTCTTGAATGACTGGAGGCAAATGGAGAATTCTAAAATGGCCGCCATTTATAGCTCGACCATTACACAGTGCTGGCTGGCTGGCTGCTGATTGGCTAATGCGATCACATGTCATTAATGAATGCATTATGGGTCAGCGCGCCTTGTCTGTGCGCCTTCCCAGACATCCCCGCTCCGTCGCCGCACATGTCGCCGCCATTTTAGGAAAAATTTTGATTCGCGCACCCGAAGTATGCTATTTTTCGGATTCGGCGCGAATCGAAATTTTTCCAATATTCGAAACGAATTCCACTTCGCCTACTTCGATTCGCTCATCTCTAGTTTTGAGGTAAATGATGGTCTTTCAGGGGTTTAGGTAATAGAGACAGGTTAGCCAAGAGTATCTCCTCAGGAAACCTACCGCCCTGCAAAACATCATTGAATAATGACATCAAAGAGGGAGCCAATGTAGGAGCAAAATGTTTATAATAACTGGCCGTGAACCCATCAGGGCCGGTGCTGTGGAAGTTCTGAGTGCGCTAATCACACAGGATATTTCCTTCAAAGTGCATGGGGCATTGAGAGAGGATATCTGAGAGGGTGAGAGAGCAGGGAGGGGTATAGAATCAAGCCATGAGCCATTTGAGGAAGCAGAAGTTGGTTGCAGAGGAGCTAACAGGGTGGAATAAAAATTTTCAAAAATACCCAGGACTTCACGAGGAAGAGAGGAGATACTGCCGGATTTAGTACGTAACTTGTAGATATGTGGGGGTCGTATTGAGAGGTTTAATTTCTGTGCCAACATAGTAGACCCTGAATTACTATGTAATAAAAAGGAGGCCTTCGTCCAGCGTAGAGCTTTTTCAGTTTTCTGGGATAGTAAAGTATTCAGTTCTAGACACTTTTGCGATATCATGGTTTGTTACGGAGAGATGGATTGCCATCATGAGCCCTATAATGTGTTTCTAATTCTCAGGTAAGTTTCTGAATTTGTTTCCACCGCTCTCTATTTCTAGAAGAAGCCATAGATATAAGGTGACCTCGCAGGACCACCTTATGGGCTACCCACAAGATGGCCGGGGAGATATCAGGAGTTGTGTTTGACTGAAAGTATTCTTGAATGGAAGTAACTACTTCATGGCGGGTGTTAGTATCCTAAGCATAGAGTCGTTAAGTCTCCAGGAGTAGGGAGTAGGGGCTAGACCTATGAAAGTGATAGACAGAGCGATAATATTATGATCTGACCAGGGGCTTAAATGAATGCAAGCTTTCCTAGAGTTAGCCAGCAGAATGGGGGAGCAATAGATATAATCTAGTCTAGCATAAGAGTCATGTGGGTGGGAGTAAAATGAATAATCTCTAGCTCCTACATTATGTGCCCTCCAGGAGTCTACCAGTTGAAGTGTGTCTAATTTTTTGGTAAGGGATTTTGGGAAGGCCTGGGAGGATGGTGAGGACGAGCTTTGGTTTAAAAGGGGGTTAGCTACCAAATAAAATCACCTCCCACCAATAAAAGAGGGGATAGAAACCTATCAAGAATTTTGAAAAAAAAAAAAAACGGGAAAAGAAGGATGCTTACGCCGCATTTGGTGCATAGACATTAGCGATCGTGAGTTCGCGACCCGAGAGGGTGCCTTTAATAATGATAAATCTGCTCTCAGGGTCACATGCCCGAGGGTTTTTTACTACAAACACATGGGAATAACATGCCCTGCCCTGCTTGTCCCGGGGAACTCAGGTAAGGACCTGCTGATCTACCAGGTCCCCAATTAGGACACGCAGGGCCTGCACCCTTTCCCGATCCTTGAGAAGGTGGGTTACCAGATATCTGGCGGGGGGACTGAAGTTGAACTCCAACCTGTACCCCTTCTTGATCAAGTCCAGGATGTACAGATTCGAGAATATTGAAGCCTACTGAGGGAGAAAGGTCCCCAGTCTTCTTTCCATTGGGACGTTCAAGTCATTGAGATGAGACTTGGTGGGCCTTGAGGAGGATTGAATAAGATTCCTCCTCTTCCCCTATTCTTGTGCCCTGTCCAATGTTTCTTAGGCTGAACCTCCTTAGCCTGCTGGGCATGTGTTTTTCAACAAAAAACCCTACTAGAGTAAAACCTTTTCTTACTCTCTGGGAATGTCCTCTTGTTATGGGCTGTACATTCCAGAGCCTCCTCGAGACCTGGACCAAAAAGATTATCGCCAATAAAGGGTAAGGCACAAAGGTGCAGTTTGAATGCTGAGTTCCCTGCCCAGGTTTTTAACCAAAATGCCCTTTTAGATGAATTCACTAGGGAAACCAACTGCTTTAAACAGCAAAGGAAATTATTTATTTATTTCAGGTACTTATATAGTGCTGTCAGTTTACGCAGCGCTTTACATATATATTGTACATTCACATCAGTCCCCGCCCCCGAGGAGCGTACAATCTAATATCCCTAACTCACATTCATACATACACATACTAGGGACAATTTTGACAGGAGCCAATTAACCTACCAGCATGTCTTTGGAGTGTGGGAGGAAACCGGAGTACCCAGAGAAAACCCATGCAGGCACAGGGAGAACATGCAAAATCCAAGCAGGTGGTGCCGTGGCTGGGATTCGAACCAACAACCCGAGTACTGCCAGGCGGAAGTGCTAACAATTTAGCCACTGTGCTGCCCTATATTTCAGGATTTGCTGCCTGGAGGTCCCTGCTGAGAGATGCGACTGTGTAAGCCAGCATTCCAGATTTCTGGTGACACAGGTAGCCGATAAAGCTGGCCTAAACTGATGGAAGTGGAATCCCAGGCCCTGTGGAGTAAGACTTCATCCCTCTTATACATAGGGTCCTTCATGGCCCCCATATCTTCAAATGCTAAGTCCATCCTTTTAGAGACTTTAGATAAGGGGGTGTCTAATTTCTGAACCTTGTTCCATTGCTGGGGCCCGTTATCCTCAAAAGGAAACCTCCTATTAAGATTACTTGAGAAAAAGGGTTTCCTCTCAGGGCTTTCCCATTCCTGCTTAATGGTATCAACCAGGGAACTATGGACTGGAAAGACCCTAGTCTTTCTAGCATGCAAACCTTGATACATGAGGTCATGCTTAGATAGGCAAACATCCTCCTCCTCGATCTCTAAGGTTTTGTAGATAACTTTAAGGAGGTCGTCCACATCTTTCAGGGGCAATTTGTTCCTGGAACCTCTGGAGGAGCAAACTTCACCATCCTCCTGATATGAGCCTGAATCTACCTTTGAGGAAGCAAGAGACCTAGGATCCTCCTCCGGGTCCTCCTCCCCTCTTAATGCATCTGCTACCTACAAACCCACCGATTGGGTCCAAGGATCCAGTGGCAACTGCATTTTTCCAATAGGGATCTAAAGGATACACTACCACCTCCCCCCCACTCCCCCTCTCTGTTGGGGTCCCTCAAGGCTCTGTCCTTGGGCCCCTTCTCTTCTCCATCTACACCTCCTCCCTTGGCCAACTGATACACTCCCACGGCTTCAACTACCACCTCTATGCCGACGACACGCAAATCTATCTCTCGACCCCCCACCTCATCCCTTCAGTCTCCGCCCGAATCACCAGCCTACTGAACGACATATCAGATTGGATGTCACTCCACTTCCTTAAACTGAACCTCTCCAAAACCGAGCTCCTAGTCTTTCCCCCAGCCCGCACACACCCCCCCACTGACTTCTCCATCACGTCCAACCATGCCACCATCAAGCCCACCCCGCAAGCCAGAGTACTTGGTGTCATACTAGACTCCAATCTATCCTTCCAGCCCCAAGTCCAATCGCTAACAAACTCATGCAGGTTCCACCTCCGCAACATCGCAAAAATCCGCTCGTTCCTAACCCCAGAAACCACTAAACAGCTCATCCACTCCCTCATCATATCACGACTCGACTACTGCAACTCCCTCCTCACTGGCCTGCCTCTTAACAGGCTATCCCCGCTTCAGTCAATCCTGAATAAGGCAGCCAGACTCATCCACCTCACCAACCGCTCCGCTTCTGCCACCCCCTCCACTGGCTTCTGATTGCCCAACGGATCAAATTCAGAATGCTAACACTGACATACAAAGCTGTCCACCATACTGCCCCAAACTACATCACCGACCTAATATCCATCTACCACCCAAAAGATATGTTTCGCTCCTCACAAGACCTCCTTCTCTCTAGTTCCCTGATCTCCTCCTCCCATGCTCGCCTCCAGGACATCACCCATCCTTTGGAACTCCCTACCCCAATCCATCAGACTATCACCCACTCTCCTCTCCTTTAGGCGCACCCTAAAAACCCATCTCTTCAGGGAAGCCTACCCCACCCTCTGCTAACTGCCAATATCCTCCACTCCTCCTACCACTCCAACCCACAGCTTTTCCTCCCATACTACTATCCCCTCCCTCCTAGATTGAAAGCTCCAAGGAGCAGGGCCCTCGCACCCCTCATGTATCACACTGTATTGTTATTGTAGTCTCATGTACTGTCTCCCATTGTAATGTACAGCACTGAGCGAACTGTTGGCGCTTTATAAATACTGTATAATAATAATACTAATAATAATAATAATAATAATAATAAAAGGATTGAAATGTAGACGACATGTCATCCTTAATGGAGGTGAGCACTTTATGGCAGGCTGTAAATGACTTATCCTTAATAAGGCTAGCCACACAATTGCAGCATAAGGGTTTTTCCCAAGCTGAACCCAATTTAGCTGCACAAACTGCACAATTCTTCTTGGGGGTCTGACTCTGCACCTTGTCCTGGACTTTAACATACAATAAGCAAGAAAAGATACAATACAGAAAATAATCAGCACAGGGCCCCTCATACAAAAAACACTGTGCTGGGGAAGCAGGAAAAGGAAGTGTGCCCACCAGGGTCAGCAAGAGGGATCAGAGTCCCCAAGCTTACCTTAGAGGAGCCAGTGCTTGAAGGACCAGGGTATGCCTGAGAAGTGTCAGTGCCTTCCATATGTCCCTCTTGGTGTAGAGCCACAGGCTCTGCTTTGTCTGTACTCCAGACTGGCTGCCAGTGCTAATATGGAGACTGGAACCACGAGTCTCCGGCGCCCGTCGCTGATGTCACCACGGCCGGAACTTCCGGTTCCTGGGAAGCACCCAGAAGTTGGGGCTACTTGCACGCCTGCTTGGCAGTCACTCTGTCCCAATGTGCATCGGATGCTGGAGCCCCCCCACACGGGAAGAAGAACGACAGGCATCCTGGTCCTGGACCACTCTGGACACCCCCGATGATGGTTATCATCCACTGAGGCATGGAAGGACATCAGGAGCGCAGCCCCACTTCCCCTGTAGGGATTGCGTCGGGCAGGAGGAAGTAATCCAGACCAGGATCCACCAGCAACCTCTAGGGCCAAGGACTTCCAAACAATCAGTTCCTTGATGACTGCACCCATCCTTGCAGAGGAAACACTAAAAACTCAGGAGGGAGGCCTGGTGGTCCGCCTTTTATAGTACTGTGCTTACGTGTTTCCTGTCCCAGAGGGAGGAGCTCTGTCTCAGGAAGGATGTCCTGGAGGACGTTTGGAGAAATGAACATTAGAATGTCTGAGAGACAAAAGCCAGAAATAGATCAGTGGCTGCATGCACGCCTCATTGTTAGGCTGCAGGTAGAGAGGCAGAGATGAGGCAGGATTTATCATGAAATACAAATTAAAGTGTATTATTTTCAAAACAGCCAAGAATATTTCACAAGGTCTGAAAAGTATGTAAGTCATCGAGTTATTCCACAATTTAAGAAGAAGAGCATAACTGCAGGTAGTAAATGTAAGAGAGGAGTTGCAGATGATACAATGGTGGGTAGTATGTACAGGAGAGGAGTGTGGAGGTATGACAGTGATGGGTATGTACGGGAGAGGAGTGTGGGGGGTATGACAGTGATGGGTATGTACGGGAGAGGAGTGTGGGGGGTATGACAGTGATGGGTATGTACGGGAGAGGAGTGTGGGGGGTATGACAGTGATGGGTATGTACGGGAGAGGAGTACGGGGGTATGACAGTGATGGGTATGTACAGGAGAGGAGTACGGAGGTATGACAGTGATCGGTATGTACAGGAGAGGAGTACGGAGGTATGACAGTGATGGGTATGTACGGGAGAGGAGTACGGAGGTATGACAGTGATGGGTATGTACGGGAGAGGAGTACGGAGGTATGACAGTGATGGGTATGTACAGGAGAGGAGTACGGAGGTATGACAGTGATGGGTATGTACAAGAGAGGAGTACGGAGGTATGACAGTGATGGGTATGTACAGGAGAGGAGTACGGAGGTGTGACAGTGATTGGTATGTACAGGAGAGGAGTACGGAGGTATGACAGTGATGGGTATGTACAGGAGAAGAGTACGGAGGTATGACAGTGATGGGTATGTACAGGAGAGGAGTACGGAGGTATGACAGTGATGGGTATGTACAGGAGAGGAGTACGGAGGTATGACGTTCCCAGGGAGGAGTATCTCAGGAAGGGTCTATACTCCACCATAACTCTGGTTCTCGGAGTGTCAGGTCCCAGCGGGTTCTCCTGGTGTCTCTCCTGTTATTCTGTCTCGGACACATCAGAGGAACATGGTGGGAGATCGGCCTGAATGTCCTTCCTAGGAGGGAATACCGGAGCCATTCTGAGGACCATTTAATGGCCGGCAATGAGGAGGAAACCAACACTGAGAAGTAGATGCTGAGATATATACAGCACGGGGCAGCACAGTGGCTGAGTGGTTAGCATTTCCACCTGGCAGTACTCGGGTTGTTGGTTCAAATCCTAACCATGGCACCACCTGCCTGGAGTTTGCATGTTCTCCCTGTGCCTGTGTGGGTTTCCTCCGGGAACTCAGGGGCGGGGACTGATGGGAATGTACAATATAGATGTAAACTGACGGCGCTATATAAGTACCTGGAATAAATAATAATAATACACCCATACACCCAGATCATCGATGACGAGGAGGAAGGTTCGGTCACAGATGATTGGTCCGTCTATAGCAGGGACAGGAGCCGGGACCAGGAATAGGAGATCCACCTGACTTACCCGTGTGCTCCGACATGGAGAAGATCCCATGCTGGCCCTATGGTGGCCGTGTGTTCAGGATGGAGACCGATTCTGTTGGATCCTCTGGAAGCAGATCTAAAATGGCTGAAAGGAAGAAAGTTTTCCAGGTACAGGAAGTGACACAGAGAGGAAGTGACACCAGACAGGAAGTGACACAAAACAGGAGGTGACTCCAGACAGGAAGTGACACAAAACAGGAAGTGACTGCGGACAGATTTATACAGAGGCTGCAGTATGGAGAGCAGACACTAGATGGATCTGATCCAACAAAATCTGAATAGTAAAAAACAACAGGGAAAAAACCTGAAATGTAAAAGACGATGGCGGCTCGTAAACTTCCTATTTAGCAGCTTGAGGTCATTGTCCCACTCTACATGTTACATCACATCACGTGACTTCCTCAGGAGTTGGCCATCGGACGTACAGCTGCCTATATATACCATTATAATCCTTAATATACCAATCGGGCGCCATTATGTTGTAGCCTGTCTGTCCCTTATTTGGTGGCCATTTTCCCTTGGTCTAGTATCAATTTACATTTATCCCATTACAGTGCAGAGGATTAGATATTCGTCCTCCATTTTTTTGCAGCCTGCACGTCCCTCCTCCGGCAGCCATTTTCCCTTGGTCTAGTATCAATTTACATTTATCCCATTACAGTGCAGTGGATTAGATCTTCGTCCTCCATTTTGTTGTAGCCGTCCTGTCCCTCCTCCGGCGGCCATTTTCCCTTAGTCTGATATTAATGCTGGCACATTTTGTCCCCTGATATTAGACATTAGCCGGGTGATTGTATACACACAGCGGGCAGATCTCAATCAATGTCACCCACTAGTCTATACTGTCACGGGGTTGGTCAGCCAATCATGTGGCTCCTATTCTGTCCTTCCAATGACCATTCCTAGTACATAGGACTCATCTTCCTTACTACATTCATGATACAACAAGATGGAAACTCCCAATATACAGAGAAAATCTACCATAAAATACATAGAAATCACATCTGCCCTAAAGGGCCATAAACATAAGAAGATTGCCCCCGACGCCCCCAGATTCATCTACAATACTAGCCAAGGTGTCATTGGTCCCCCTAATACACGGACAGTACCTGTTTCATGTACAGGAATGAAGACAACACAAGCTGCTGGTGTGAGGAATCATGTTGTACAACAGAACTGCATCCAGGTCAGCATAGAACAGGAAGCAGGAAGTAGAAGGCCATGCAATATTCCCGGATACAAGTCGGGTCACAGGATTTGTACAATGACTCTATAACGTCTCCCTTTTTTACATTCCATTCAAACCTTGTAAACAATGAAACTAAAACAGATCCTGAACAGTCTTGAACATGGCATGCTGTGTGACTGGTAGATACACTACAGATTGAGTCTATCTGGTGGTCTGGAAACTCGACCACTACGCAAGGCCACAGGGATTTTCCTGGGGAAATCCGTTCAGCTCCAGAAGGTGTTGATAAGGAGCGACCCTCTTTCCTGGGCGGTGTGTTTGGCAGAGAAGAACTTGTCGGGATATGTGGCTGCATTATGTCATCCTCATTGTATCCCGATATGACAGCGGAGTTCTCTCTGCTTTGAGTATATGGTCCAGTAGGACTCGGGGCATTGAGCACCTCAGGAGGATCACGTGCAGGATGCTCATAGGCTTGTGCGGTGAATCGTTCTGCCCTTCGCAGGTCCACTCGATTGCGGCGGTAAAGACTGCCTTCTACATCCACAAGATATGATCGAGGAGCAACCCTCTGAACACAGGAACCCAGTCTCCAGCGACCGGTCCTGTCACCTGGAAGCGGCTTCATACGGATTGGCTCTCCAATGCTTAGTTCAGGTAAGTCTTTAGCAGACACATCGTATGACAGTTTGGCAATCTGTTTCCTCCTCTGCAGTTTTGCCGGGACACCTGTAACCACACAAGGATCAAGTAATATGTTGGCCACAGGCAATGAAGTCTTCAGTCTCCTAGACATCAAGCGCTGTGCAGGTCTGTGACAGGACGTGTACTTATCCATGTGGATAGAAAACTTGGCTGATAATGGTGTATCCAGATCACCTTTCCATAATTCTGCTCCTGTGACGTCTGGATAATTCATCTCCTTCATCTGTTTTCAGGCATCAGTGTCTCACCTTGCAATAGTGTAGCCTACTTCCTCTGGTCAATAGCAGGAATAGACTGACCATTTTTAAACTCGGGCACTGCCCCAGGGCCAGGGGACAGTAGGGGGCCCCATGAGATGCCCCTGGTACCTTTTTCATAGGCTTTTTTGTTTGGGCAAGGACACAGGGGCCCCATGAGTGGTTAGTCCACCCCTGGCCAACAGTGAGAAAAAATAAATGAATGGACTATTGTTGTTATAGCAGTATTAAAGCATTCATTTATTTTTTAATGTGTTTTTTTTTTATTTTTTATATGATTTAAAATATATTTTCTAACATTTTTTGAAATCAAATGTTTTTTGTTTCACCAATAAAAGGGCCATGGCCTATTGTATCCTACTATCAAGTCATGTTTTGTATGTATCAAGATTTTTATGGCTAATATTTAGATTTATGTTGTGCTTATCCACTTGTTGTCTGCAAGGTTTTACCTCCATGACGACAGCCTTTCTAGCTATTCATCACAGCGCTACTTTAACTGGCCATTGCAGAGTCATGTAATATTGTAATACAATTGAATTTGATTACCAATATATATATAAATATTATTTTTATTATTTATTTACTTTGTATTATTTTGCATCACCACTGTTTATTTTCCATGATAAATTGATTTTAAAGGCTTAAGTTCTTTCAGCTTCATGCATTGTATGCATGCATTACAAAAACATGTATGCTGCAGTACAGCCATCCCCGCCAACCCCCCCCCCCCCCACAATATTTACTTGATCCCCATTGATATCAATGAATGGCCACAACAGCCTTGGCTGTCCCTTTTCTCTGCCTTGTCATTGGCTCCCACTGCTGTAAATCACAGGCAGTCATGTAATGAAGTAAGAGGAGGCGTGGCCAAGCCGTGCCCTGTGTGTGAATGGACACATGGACCATCATCTTGCCAATGCACCTGCTTGGGTGTCTCCATAGGAAGTTAAGTATCATTTTTTTTCTTAGTTTCAAAAGAAAATTAAACTTTCATATAGCTTTTGAAAAGACTGGAAATATGTAAAATTAAAAAATACTTTCTACTCCAAAAAAATCATATTTCTTTAGATGAATGTAGGCAATAATGGATCATCCGACATGTCTTTTCTATGTGTTATTAATTGGTTGGGGGGAACAATACAGTCTATAACTATGTTATATACAATATATCTGATCATTCTTCAGTCATGATGAACTCTTGTCTTCTTTTTCTCGAGGCTCTAAAATGCCCAAATGATATCTGTATGGAAATTAGATTCTTTTTTTTTTCTTTTGTGAAACATTTTTGATTAACTAATTGCCAACAGCAGATAGCCGAATGACGGCTACACTGCGTCCGGCCAGTTCTGGGTGGACATCATATGACGTCCTCCCAGAACGCGCTCTCCTGGGCGCCCCCTGGTCCGCACACCCGGCGATCTCCGTGATCGCTGTGTTCTACGTACACGGCTGATCACGTAATGTGTTAAAAGGCCAATTATGCCTGGATTTCAGCACCTGATCATCCGTGTCCAATGACACACTGATCACCGGGAAATGCCATTGCAGGTTCTCTTTCCTCACGCTGTCAGAGCACCAGGAAAGTACTGACGAGAACCGGCAGTTGTCAGAGCGGGGATCGGCACCGATCATTAGGCCAGTGATGATCAGTGCCCAGCAGTGCCACCCACCAGTTACGCCCACCTGTGCCTAGCACTGCACCAATCTGTACACCCACCTGTGTCAGCCACCTGTGCCCAGCAGTGTACCCACCTGTGCCACCCACCTGTGCCCACCAGTGCCACCCACCTGTGCCCACCAGTGCCACCCACCTGTGTCCACCAGTGCCACCCACCTGTGCCCATCAGTGCAGCCCAGCGGTTGCGCCAGTCAGCGCCCAGCAGTGATGCCAGTCAGTGCCACCTATCAGTACCCATTATCAGTGCTGCCTATCTGTGCTACCTCATTAGTGCTGCCTATCAGTGCCATTGAGTGCTGCTTATCAGTGCCTATCACTGCTGCCTATCAGTGCCCATCAGTGCTGTCTATCAGTGCCCATCAGTGCTGCCTATCAGTGCTGTCTATCAGTGCCCATCACTGCTGCCTATCAGTGCCCATCAGTGCTGCCTATCAGTGCTGTCTATCAGTGCCGCCGATCAGTGCTGCCTCATCAGGCAGGAAGGGGGTAGAAGTGCCCGGTAAGCGAGGGGTTAATGGAATTAGGTATCCATTCAATGTATCCTCTGATAATCAGAGACGCCATGAAATAATGTATCACTTTAATTCATGATACTGCAGAATGTGAAATTGTAGCCACTGAAATATTGGGGTGCCAATTGTGACCCCTAAATTGCTGTAACACGACCTACCAACCACAGACATCCACAACAAAACTACCACAAACAATTATTGACAGACTTCCGCCCCTTCTGCCATAAACAGCACCCCTACC
The DNA here is from genome assembly GCF_062004578.1 of Staurois parvus. NCBI lineage: Eukaryota > Metazoa > Chordata > Amphibia > Anura > Ranidae > Staurois > Staurois parvus. The sequence continues at coordinate 373,759 of NW_028319483.1, read as the reverse complement.
AAAGTAACACCATCAAGTGATAGAACTGCAACTGCACTGACATCCGTGTGCCCATATGAATGGCGTAGCGTGCAAAGGTTATATATTGTGTACATGTGCCCCCCTTGTCATTTCCCCCCAGCAAGATCAGTCCCCCATGTAGATGTGCCCCCCTTGTCACTCCCCCCAGCAAGGTCAGTCCGCCGTGAAGATGTGCCCCCCTTGTCATTTCCCACCAGCAAGATCAGTCCGCCGTGAAGATCTGCCCCCCTTGTCATTACCCCCCAGCAAGATCAGTCCGCCGTGAAGATCTGCCCCCCTTGTCATTACCCCCAGCAAGATCAGTCCCCCGTGAAGATGTGCCCCCCTTGTCATTATTCCCCAGCAAAATCAGTCCGCCGTGAAGATGTGCACCCCTTGTCATTCCCCCCCAGCAAAATCAGTCCACCGTGAAGATGTGCCCCCCTTGTCATTCCCCCCCCAGGATCAGTACCCCGTGAAGATCTGCCCCCCTTGTCATTACCCCCCAGCAAGATCAGTCCGCCATGAAGATCTGCCCCCCTTGTCATTCCCCCCAGCAAGATCAGTCCCCCGTGAAGATGTTCCCCCCTTGTCATTATTCCCCAGCAAAATCAGTCCCCCATGAAGATCTGCCCCCCCCTTGTCTTCCCCCCCAGCAAGATCAGTTCCCCGTGAAGATTTGTCCCCCTTGTCATTATTCCCCAGCAAAATCAGTCCCCCATGAAGATCTGCCCCCCCTTGTCTTCCCCCCCAGCAAGATCAGTCCCCCGTGAAGATCTTCCCCCCTTGTCATTATTCCCCAGCAAGATCAGTCCGCCATGAAGATCTGCACCCCTTGTCATTACACCCCCCCCTCACCCCAGGATCAGTACCCCGAGAAAATCTACCTCCCATTGAGGCAAACATCCCCCCCTAGCAATAAGCTCAGTCTCCTTTGCTGCAAATCCCCACCCCCATGTGACTGGCACCCACGTGTAACTGCACCACCAAAACATGTTATGGCCCCCCAATATCACTGATCCCCCCACATGTGACTGTACTTGCCATGTCACCCCCCAAGCAGCTTGGCGACATCAGGATCGTCAGCAGCAGTGATCCGAGGGATGTGACTCCTGTAATATCGGGATCCTCAGCAGCAGTGATCCGAGGGACGTGACTCCTGTAATATCAGGATAGTCAGCAGCAGTGATCCGAGGGATGTGACTCCTGTAACATCAGGATCGTCAGCAGCAGTGATCTGAGGGATGTGACTCCTGTAACATCGGGATCGTCAGCAGCAGTGATCCGAGGGATGCGACTCCTGTAATATCAGGATCGTCAGCAGCAGTGATCCGAGGGATGTGACTCCTGTAACATCGGGATCGTTAGCAGCAGTGATCCGAGGGATGTGACTCCTGTAATATCGGGATCGTCAGCAGCAGTGATCCGAGGGATGTGACTCCTGTAATATCGGGATCGTCAGCAGCAGTGATCCGAGGGATGTGACTCCTGTAATATCGGGATCGTCAGCAGCAGTGATCCGAGGGATGCGACTCCTGTAATATCGGGATCGTCAGCAGCAGTGATCCGAGGGATGCGACTCCTGTAATATCGGGATCGTCAGCAGCAGTGATCCGAGGGATGCGACTCCTGTAATATCGGGATCGTCAGCAGCAGTGATCCGAGGGATGCGACTCCTGTAATATCGGGATCGTCAGCAGCAGTGATCCGAGGGATGCGACTCCTGTAATATCGGGATCGTCAGCAGCAGTGATCCGAGGGATGCGACTCCTGTAATATCGGGATCGTCAGCAGCAGTGATCCGAGGGATGTGACTCCTGTAATATCGGGATCGTCAGCAGCAGTGATCCGAGGGATGCGACTCCTGTAATATCGGGATCGTCAGCAGCAGTGATCCGAGGGATGTGACTCCTGTAATTGCAATCCAGCATGAAAGGAGTTAACACTTTTTCAGAGCGAGATCGCTGATCGTCTGCTTATGCCTGAAACTGGCACATGGGCAGATACATCAAGGGGGGCAGATCCTCAGCTTCCATATCAGACTAAGGGAAAATGGCCGCTGCAGGAGGGACAGGCGGGCTACAACAAAATGTAGGAGGGAGATCTAATCCACTGCACTGTAATGCAATAAATGAGATATAATTGAAATTAGACCAAGGGAAAATGGCGGCCAAATAAGGGACAGACAGGCTACAACATAATGGCGCCCGATTAGTCTATTAGGGATTATAATGGTATATATAGGCAGCTGTACGTCCGATGGCCAACTCCTGAGGAAGTCACGTGATGTGATGTAACCTGTAGAGTGGGACAATGACGTAAAGCTGCTAAATAAGAAGATTACGAGCCGCCATCATCTTTTGCTTTTCAGGTTTTTTCCCTGTTGTTTTATACTATTCAGCTTTTTTTCTACCAGCACCATCTAGTGTCTGCTCTCCATACTGCACCCTCTGTATAAATCTGTCTGCAGTCACTTCCTGTCTGGTGTCACTTCCTGTCTGTGTCACTTCCTGTCTGGTGTCACTTCCTGTCTGTGTCACTTCCTGTCCTGAGAACACTTTCTTCCTCTCAGCCATTTTAGATCTGCTTCAAGAAGGTCCAACAGAATCGGTCTCCATCCTGAACACACGGCCACCATAGGGCCAGCATGGGATCTTCTCCATGTCAGAGCACACGGGTAAGTCAGGTGGATCTCCTATTCCTGGTCCCAGCTCCTGTCCCTGCTATAGACGGACCAATCATCTGTGACCGAACCTTCCTCCTCGTCATCGATGATCTGGGTGTATTATTATTATTTATTCCAGGTACTTATATAGCGCCGTCAGTTTACATCTATATTGTACATTCCCATCAGTCCCCGCCCCCGAGGAGCGTACAATCTAAGGGCCCTAACTCACATTCATACATACACATACTAGGGACAACTTAGGAGACAATTCACCTCCCAGCATGTCTTTGTAGTGTGGGAGGAAACCCAGAGTACCCGGAGGAATCCCACACAGGCACAGGGAGAACATGCAAACTCCAGGCAGGTGGTGCCATGGTTGGGGTTTGAACCAACAACCCGAGTACTGCCAGGTGGAAGTGCTAACCACTCAGCCACTGTGCTGCCCCGTGCTGTATATATCTCAGCATCTACTTCTCAGTGTTGGTTTCCTCCTCATTGCCAGCCATTAAATGGGCCTCAGAATGGCTCCGGTATTCCCTCCTAGGAAGGACATTCAGGCCGATCTCCCACCATGTTCCTCTGATGTGTCCGAGACAGAATAACAGGAGAGACACCAGGAGAACCCGCTGGGACCTGACACTCCGAGAACCAGAGTTATGGTGGAGTATAGACCCTTCCTGAGATACTCCTCCCTGGGAACCGTCATACCTCCGTACTCCTCTCCTGTACATACCCATCACTGTCATACCTCCGTACTCCTCTCCTGTACATACCCATCACTGTCATACCTCCGTACTCCTCTCCTGTACATACCCATCACTGTCATACCTCCGTACTCCTCTCCTGTACATACCCATCACTGTCATACCTCCGTACTCCTCTCCTGTACATACCCATCACTGTCATACCTCTGTACTCCTCTCCTGTACATACCCATCACTGTCATACCTCCGTACTCCTCTCCTGTACATACCCATCACTGTCATACCTCCGTACTCCTCTCCTGTACATACCCATCACTGTCATACCTCCACACTCCTCCCCTGTACATACCCATCACTGTCATACCTCCGTACTCCTCTCCTGTATATACCGATCACTGTCATACCTCCGTACTCCTCTCCTGTACATACCCATCACTGTCATACCTCCGTACTCCTCTCCTGTACATACCCATCACTGTCATACCTCCGTACTCCTCTCCTGTACATACCCATCACTGTCATACCTCCGTACTCCTCTCCTGTACATACCCATCACTGTCATACCTCCGTACTCCTCTCCTGTACATACCCATCACTGTCATACCTCCGTACTCCTCTCCTGTACATACCCATCACTGTCATACCTCCGTACTCCTCTCCTGTACATACCCATCACTGTCATACCTCCGTACTCCTCTCCTGTACATACCCATCACTGTCATACCTCCGTACTCCTCTCCTCTACATACCCATCACTGTCATACCTCCGTACTCCTCTCCTCTACATACCCATCACTGTCATACCTCCGTACTCCTCTCCTCTACATACCCATCACTGTCATACCTCCGTACTCCTCTCCTCTACATACCCATCACTGTCATACCTCCGTACTCCTCTCCTCTACATACCCATCACTGTCATACCTCCGTACTCCTCTCCTCTACATACCCATCACTGTCATACCTCCGTACTCCTCTCCTCTACATACCCATCACTGTCATACCTCCGTACTCCTCTCCTCTACATACCCATCACTGTCATACCTCCGTACTCCTCTCCTCTACATACCCATCACTGTCATACCTCCGTACTCCTCTCCTGTACATACCGATCACTGTCATACCTCCGTACTCCTCTCCTGTACATACCCATCACTGTCATACCTCCACACTCCTCTCCTGTACATACCCATCACTGTCATACCTCCACACTCCTCTCCTGTACATACCCATCACTGTCATACCTCCGTACTCCTCTCCTGTACATACCCATCACTGTCATACCTCCGTACTCCTCTCCTGTACGTACCCATCACTGTCATACCTCCACACTCCTCTCCTGTACATACCGATCACTGTCATACCTCCGTACTCCTCTCCTGTACATACCGATCACTGTCATACCCCCCACACTCCTCTCCTGTACATACTACCCACCATCGTATCATCTGCAACTCCTCTCTTACATTTACTACCTGCAGTTATGCTCTTCTTCTTAAATTGGGGAATAACTCGATGACTTACATACTTTTCAGACCTTGTGAAATATTCTTGGCTGTTTTGATAATAATACACTTTAATTTGTATTTCATGATAAATCCTGCCTCATCTCTGCCTCTCTACCTGCAGCCTAACAATGAGGTGTGCATGCAGCCACTGATCTATTTCTGGCTTTTGTCTCTCAGTCATTCTAATGTTCATTTCTCCAAACGTCCTCCAGGACATCCTTCCTGAGACAGAGCTCCTCCCTCTGGGACAGGAAACACGTAAGCACAGTACTATAAAAGGCGGACAACCAGGACTCCCTCTTGAGTTTTTAGTGTTTCCTCTGCAAGGATGGGTGCAGTCATCAAGGAACTTATTGTCTGGAAGTCTTTGGCCCCAGAGGTTGCTGGTGGCTCCTGGTCTGTCTTATTTCCTCCTGCCTGACGCGATCCCTTCAGGGGGAGTGGGGCTGCGCTCCTGATATTTTTCCATGCCTCAGTGGATGATTACCATCGGGGGTGTCCTGGGGGGTCCAGGACATTTGATGCCTGTCATTCTCCTTCCCGTGCGGGGGGGGGGCCCCAGCATCTGATGCACAGTGGGGCAGAGTGACTGCCAAGCAGGCGTGCGAGTAGCCGCAACTTCTGGGTGCTGTCCAGGTACCAGAAGTTCCGGCTGCGGTGATGTCGTCAACGGGCACCTGAGACTCGTGGTTCCAGTCTCCATAGCAGCACTAGCATCTGGTTAGGCAGCCAGTCTGGTGTACAGACCCAGCAGAGCCTGTGGCGCCACCACAAGAGGGATGGATGGAAGGCACTGGCACTTCTCAGGCATACCCTGGTCCTTCAGGCATGGCTCCTCTAAGGTAAGCTTGGGGACTCTGATCCCTCTTGCTGACCCTGGTGGGCACACTTCCTTTTCTTGCTCCCCCAGCACAGTGGTTTTTGTATGAGGGGCCCTGGGCTGATTATTTTCTGTATTGTTTTTTTCTTGCTTATTGTATGTTAAAGCCCAGGACAAGGTGCAGAGTCAGACCCCCAAGAAGAAGTGTGCAGTTTGTGCAGCTAAATTGGGTTCAGCTTGGGAAAATCCCTCATGCCGCAATTGTGTGGCTAGCCTAATTAAGGATAAGTCATTTACAGCCTGCCATAAAGTGCTCACCTCCATTAAGGATGACATGTTGTCTACATTTCAATCCTTTAGATCCCTATTGGAAAAATGCAGTCGCCACTGTGTCCTTGGACCCAATCGGCGGGTTTTTTAGGTAGCAGATGTATTAAGAGGGTAGGAGGACCCAAGGAGGATCCTAGGTCCCGGGTAGATTCAGGCTCATAAGAGGAGGATGGTGAAGTTTGCTCCTCCAGAGGTTCCAGGAACAAATTGCCCCTGGAAGATGTGGACGACCTCCTTAAAGCTATCTATGAAACCTTAGAAATCGAGGAGGAGGATGTTTGCCTATCTAAGCATGACCTCATGTATCAAGGTTTGCATTCTAGAAAGACTAGTGTCTTTCCAGTCCATAGTTCCCTGGTTGATACCATTAAGCAGGAATGGGAAAGCCCTGAGAGGAAACCCTTTTTCTCAAGTAATCTTAATAGGAGGTTTCCTTTTTAGGATAACAGGTCCCAGCAATGGAACAAGGTTCAGAAATTAGACACCCCCTTATCTAAAGTCTCTAAAAGGACAGACTTAACATTTGAAGATATGGGGGCTCTGAAAGACCCTATGGATAAGAGGGATGAAGTCTTACTCCGCAGGGCCTGGGATTCCACTTCCATCAGCTTTAGGCCACCTTTATCGGCTACCTGTGTCACCAGAAATCTGGAATGCTGACTTACCCAGTTATAGTCGCATCTCTCGGCAGGGACCTCCAGGCAGCAAATCCTGAAATAATTTCCTTTGCTGTTTAAAGCAGTTGGTTTCCTTGTGGATGCCTCGGCCAAATCAGTTAAGCTAGCGGCTTGAACCTCTGCCCTCGTGAATTCAGCTAAAACGGCATTTTGGTTAAAAACCTGGGCAGGGAACTCAGCATTCAAACTGCACCTTTGTGCCTTACCCTTTATTGGCAATAATCTTTTTGGTCCAGGTCTCGAGGAGGATATGGAATGTACGGCCCATAACAAGAGGACATTCCCAGAGAGTAAGAAAAGGTTTTACTCTAGTAGGGTTTTTTGTCGAAAAACACAGGCCCAGCAGGTTAAGGAGGTTCAGCCTAAGAAACATTGGACAGGGCACAGGAATAGGGGAAGAGGAGGAATCTTATTCAATCCTCCTCAAGGCCCACCAAGTCTCATCTCAATGACTTGAACGTCCCAATGGATGAAGAAGGGGTACAGGTTAGAGTTCAACTTCAATCTCCCTGCCAGATTTTTGGTAACCTACCTTCCCAAGGATCGGGAAAGGGTGCAGGCCCTGCGTGTCCTAATTGAGGACCTGGTAGATCAGCAGGTCCTTACCAGAGTTCCCAGGGACGAGCAGGGCAGGGCATGTTATTCCCATGTGTTTGTAGTAAAAAAAACCCTCGGGCACGCGACCCTGAGAGCAGATTTGACATTATTAAAGGCACCCCCTCGGGTCGTAAACTCACGATCGCTAATGTCTATGCACCAAATTCGGCGCAAGCATCCTTCTTTTCCAATTTTTTTCAAAATACTTGATAGGTTTCTATCCCCTCGTTTATTGGTGGGAGGTGATTTTAATTTGGTGGCTAGCCCCGTTTAGACCAAAGCTCGTTCTCACCATCCTCCCAGGCCTTCCCAAAATCCCTTACCAAAAAATTAGACACCCTTCAACTGGTAGACTCCTGGAGGGCACATAATGTAGGAGCTAGAGATTATTCATTTTACTCCCACCCACATGACTCTTATGCTAGACTAGATTATATCTATTGCTCCCCCATTCTGCTGGCTAACTCTAGGAAAGCTTGCATTCATTTAAGCCCCTGGTCAGATCATAATATTATCGCGCTATCTATCACTTTTATAGGTCTAGCCCAGGGGTGGGCAAACTTTTTGACTTGAGGGCCGCAATGGGTTCATATATTGGACCCGGGGGCCGGACCAAGAGTAGATGAATGATGTGTATGTGTCATCCATAGTAAGTATAGTAATTAGAGATGAGCGAATCGAAGTAGCCGAAGTGGAATTCGAGTCGAATATCGGAAAAATTTCGAATCCGCCGAATCCGAAAAATAGCCTAATTCGGACGTGCGAATCGAAATTTTTCCGAAAATGGCGGCTGACATGTGCGGCGACGGAGCGGGGATGTCTGGGAAGGCGCGCAGACAAGGCGCGCTGACCCATAATGCATTCCTCAACGACATGTGATCGCATCAGCCAATCAGCAGCCAGCCAGCTAGCACTGTGTAATGGTCGAGCTATAAATAGCGGCCATTTTGGAATTCTTCATTTGTCTGCAGTCATTGAACAGAGGCAGACCGCTCTGTATTAGGGACAGGGACAGAGTTAGGGCCACAGAAACGATACTTGGGGACAGAGAAACGATACTTAGGGACAGAGAACTATTACTCAGGGACACAGATTTGTTAATTAGGGCCACAGAATCGTTACTTAGGGACAAAGAAACGCTAGTTAGGGACACAGAATTCATACCCAGGGACAGACAGAATTGTTACTGAGTGCCAGAGAATTGTTACTTAGGGCCACAGAATTGTTACTCAGGGACAGACAGAATTGTTACTGAGTGCCAGAGAATTGTTACTTAGGGCCACAGAAACGTTATTAGGGCCACAGAATGGTTACTCAGGGACAGACAGAATTGTTACTGAGTGCCAGAGAATTGTTACTTAGGGCCACAGAAACGTTATTAGGGCCACAGAATGGTTACTCAGGGACAGACAGAATTGTTACTGAGTGCCAGAGAATTGTTACTTAGGGCCACAGAAACTTTAGTTAGGGCCACAGAATTGTTACTCAGGGACAGACACAGAATTGTTACTGAGGGCCACAGAACTGTTACTTAGGGCCACAGAATTGTTACTCGCACAGACACAGAATTGTTACACAGGGACACAGAACTGTTACTGAGGGCCACAGAACTGTTACTTAGGGCCACAGAATTGTTACTCGCACAGACACAGAATTGTTACTTGCACAGACACAGAATTGTTACTGAGGGCCACAGAACTGTTACTTAGGGCCACATAATTGTTACTCGCACAGACACAGAATTGTTACACAGGGACATAGAACTGTTACTGAGGGCCACAGAACCGTTACTTAGGGCCACAGAATTGTTACTCGCACAGACACAGAATTGTTACTCGCACAGACACAGAATTGTTACTCGCACAGACACAGAATTGTTACTCAGGGACACAGAATTGTTACTCAGGGACACAGAACTGTTACTTAGGGCCACAGAACTGTTAGTTAGGGCCACAGAATTGTTACTCGCACAGACACAGAATTGTTACTGAGGGCCACAGAACTGTTACTTAGGGCCACAGAATTGTTACTCGCACAGACACAGAATTGTTACACAGGGACACAGAACTGTTACTGAGGGCCACAGAACCATTACTTAGGGCCACAGAATTGTTACTCGCACAGACACAGAATTGTTACTCGCACAGACACAGAATTGTTACTCGCACAGACACAGAATTGTTACTGAGGGCCACAGAACTGTTAGGGCCACAGAATTGTTACTCGCACAGACACAGAATTGTTACTCGCACAGACACAGAATTGTTACTGAGGGCCACAGAACTGTTACTTGGGGCCACAGAACTGTTACTTAGGGCCACAGAATTGTTACTCGCACAGACACAGAATTCTTACTCGCACAGACACAGAATTGTTACTCAGGGACACAGAACTGTTACTGAGGGCCACAGAACTGTTACTTAGGGCCAAAGAATTGTTACTCGCACAGACACAGAATTGTTACTCGCACAGACACAGAATTGTTACTGAGGGCCACAGAACTGTTACTTGGGGCCACAGAAACGTTAATCAGGGACACAGAATTGTTACTGAGGGCCACAGAACTGTTACTTAGGGCCACAGAATTGTTACTCGCACAGACACAGAATTGTTACTGAGGGCCACAGAACTGTTACTGAGGGCCACAGAACTGTTACTTAGGGCCACAGAATTGTTACTCGCACAGACACAGAATTGTAACTCGCACAGACACAGAATTGTTACTCAGGGACACAGAACTGTTACTGAGGGCCACAGAACTGTTACTTAGGGCCACAGAATTGTTACTCGCACAGACACAGAATTCTTACTCGCACAGACACAGAATTGTTACTCAGGGACACAGAACTGTTACTGAGGGCCACAGAACTGTTACTTAGGGCCACAGAATTGTTACTCGCACAGACACAGAATTGTTACTCGCACAGACACAGAATTGTTACTGAGGGCCACAGAACTGTTACTTGGGGCCACAGAAACGTTAATCAGGGACACAGAATTGTTACTGAGGGCAACAGAACTGTTACTTAGGGCCACAGAATTGTTACTCGCACAGACACAGAATTGTTACTGAGGGCCACAGAACTGTTACTTAGGGCCACAGAATTGTTACTCGCACAGACACAGAATTGTTACTCAGGGACACAGAATTGTTACTCAGGGACACATAATCGTTTAATTAAAGAGTATGTCAGACAACATGCAGAGGAGTGGCAGAGGAGGCAATGTTTTAGGAGCGAGCAGACGTGGCAGCAGAGGAAGGGATCGAGGCAGCACTAGTCGCAGCCAGAGGCCAGTGCTCCCGGTGTCATCCAGCGGTCGTGTCTCCACCGACAACCCTGCCGTCATCGATTGGTTGGCTCGGTCGTCTTCCTCTTCCCAGGTCACCTCTGACACCTACAGCCAACGGTCGGTGGGTACGTCAGACACAACCGTTAGTTGGCATGGCCCGGGAGCAAGCCCACTGAAATCACGTGTCCTCTACCTGCCCCTGTCCTTTGCTGTTCCCTCACCAAGCGAAGTATCGCATGCTGTGGGCTCAGCCCCACTGTACAGTGAGGAAGAGCTAACAGAGGGCGGTCAGGAACGGGGGGAGACATCCGCCTTTTCAGCAGCCAGGCGAAGAAGTAGTGGCGAGGAGAGTGGCCCGGTAGCCGGTCTAGAGACAGGTCTGTCTCCTGACCCAGACGCAGCCGAGGGGGCTAGTAGTGAGGCGGAGACCCTACTTGATGATGAGGAGGTTGATCGCACTTGGCAGCCTCGTCGTCATCAGGCTATTGCTTCCGCATCATCAGGAGAAGAGGGTGGCAGCTTGGCAGTGAGCGAAACAGTCGGTGGGTTGCCCAGGAGACAGCAGCAGGGTCGCAGCAGTGTCAGTGGAAGCAGTGTCAGTGGAGCCAAACGGCCACGGAGTAGAGCACCAGCTCCACTGCAGCCTACCACCATGGCCAGTAGTGGTGCCGGTGTGCACGGAGGAAGCAGCAGTCAGCCAGTGAGGAGTATCGGGGGCAAAGTTTCCTACTCGGCGGTGTGGCAATTTTTCGTCAAGCCGCCCGAGGAAGTAAACGTAGCCGTATGTCGACTATGTGGCCAGAAAGTCAAGCGTGGCCAGGGGGCCCATGTTGGGACTACAGCATTGCGGCAGCATATGCAGCGTCGCCATTTGGTGGCCTGGGAAAACCGTGATAAAGATACGGCGGTTCTGCCCGCCCCAGCCCCCGCTCCATCACCCGCTCCGTTACTTGCTCCGTCACCCGACGTCAATCGCCCTCTATCAGCCAGTCAAGGCTCCAACACCTCTGCTGAGGGGAGTTGTCGCTCGTTGGCATCTTCCGCTCGTTCAGATGCTCCTTCTCCTGCTACTCCTCTTCTCGGATTCCGTCAACAGTCTTTCTTGGAATCCGTTTCCAAGAGACAACAGTTTGCGAGCACGCACCCGACGGTGCAAAAGCTGAACGTCCTCCTGTCCAAGTTGCCTCCCTTTTCAAGTGGTGGACTCAGCACCTTTCAGAGAAATGATGGCTTGTGCCGCGCCGCGGTGGAGAGTGCCAAGCCGTCATTTCTTCGCCAAAAAGGCAGTGCCAGCCCTGCATTCACATGTAGAAGACATGGTGGGCCAGTCTTTGAGCATGTCGGTCTCTGCCAAAGTGCACGGCAGCGCCGACGTGTGGAGCTGTAACTACGGTCAGGGACAGTACATGTCATTTACGGCCCACTGGGTGAACGTGGTGCCGTCACAGCCGCACCAGCAACTTGGACAGGTCACGCCGCTTTTGCCTCCACGTTTGCACGTCCTTGGTCCGGCAAAGATGTCCGCCTCTACCACCTCTTCTTCCGCCGTGTCCTCAGCCGCCACCCCCGTGCCAAGTCCCATTACCCGACCGGCATATCACATGTGCAGGGCGCAACGGTGTCACGCTGTTCTGCACCTGGTATGCCTTGGCGAACGTAGTCACACAGGGGAGGAACTTCTGAGTGTAATGAACAGAGAAATCGACAGATGGCTGTCTCCGCGCCAACTGAAAATCGGAACCATGTTGACCGACAACGGAAAGAACATGGTGTCTGCTCTGCGTCAAGGAAGGTTGTGCCATGCGCCATGCATGGCTCACGTGTTCAATCTGGTTGTCAAGCGGTTCCTAAAATCCACCATCCCACTGCAAGACATCCTTAAAATGTCACGTAAACTTTGCATGCATTTCAGCCATTCCTACACCGCAAAGCACACCCTCCTTGAGCTGCAGCGGCAGAACGGAATTCCACATCATCGCCTGATCTGCGACGTTGCAACAAGGTGGAATTCAACCCTACACATGTTAGACCGCCTTTACGAGCAGCGAAAGGCCATCACCGATTTCCTGATGTTACAAGCGGATAAAGGTACTCCCCTGTGTAACTTCGATGTCAGCCATTGGCAGCTCATGCGTGACACCTGCCGCTTGCTCAGGCCCTTTGAGGAGGCCACGCTATTCGTGAGTCGGCAGGACTATGGGATGAACGACGTCATTCCTCTGTTGCACGTCCTTGAACAAATGCTGTTAACAATGGCTGGTCAGGGTGCGGTAGACGTGGCGCACAGATCTCAACGCCACATGACCCCTGTGGGGGCAGGACAGGAAGAAGAGGAGGAGGTAGAGGACATTTGTGCTCAGGAATTATTGAGTGAAATGGGTGGTTTTTCCGCTCAGCGGACAGGAGTGGAGGAGCAGGAGCATCTGGTAGAGGAGGAGGAGGAGGAGACAGAGGACCCAGACGCACCGTGGCAGTATGCTGTGGAGATGGAGGCAGGGAGTCCCTCGCATTCCTTGGCACAAATGGCCCATAGCATGCTCGGTTGCTTGCGTAGCGACAGCCGAATAATAACCATCAGACAGAGGGATGACTTTTGGCTGTCCACCTTGTTGGACCCTCGCTACCGTTCCAAAATGGTGGCCTTTTTCACACCTGCTGAGAGGGAGGCCAAAATAACGTACTATAAAAACCACCTATGTAGTCAGTTGGTCTCTGCCTTTGTGCGCCAACGTCCATCCTCAGACACTGTGGGCCCTGTGCGCTCGCGTTCCGCTGCCATGGCAGCAGGGGAGGGGTGGGGTGGTAGGAGCAGTGGCAGCTCCACCAGCAGTGGCTGCCTCAGTCTGCAGTCGATGATGAGTAGCTTTCTTCACCAGCGCAGTGAGGAAACTACTAACCAGCCGCAGCAGCAGCATCAGGTGGACCTGGAGCAGGACCTCAAACAACAGGCTTGGGCCTACTTGGACAGCACCCTGCCAACCGAGGTAGACAACCCCTTGACTACTGGTCAACGAAACTTGACCTTTGGCCCCAACTAGCTGAATTTGCCCTTGAAAGGCTGTCATGCCCGGCCAGTAGCGTGGCATTGGAGCGCGTGTTTAGTGCGGCAGGAGGTATTGTAACTCCGCGGAGGACACGGCTGCTGCCAGGCCCCTAATCTGCCATAGGCCCCTATATACCGCCTCCTCATGCTGCTGCCAGGTCCAGAGTCTCTCATGGGTCCCTGTACGGCCTCCCATTGCTGCTGTCTCCATCGCCACACTCTGCCATGTGCCACTTTCAGGTCTCCTCACACACTGCTGGTGTGTAGATTTTTTTGACATAGGGTGCTGGCAGATTACGGGCCTCCCATAGCTGCTGCCAGGCCCCTAATCTGCCATAGGCCCCTATATACCGCCTCCTCATGCTGCTGCCAGGTCCAGAGTCTCTCATGGGTCCCTGTACGGCCTCCCATTGCTGCTGTCTCCATCGCCACACTCTGCCATGTGCCACTTTCAGGTCTCCTCACACACTGCTGGTGTGTAGAATTTTTTGACATAGGGTGCTGGCAGATTACGGGCCTCCCATAGCTGCTGCCAGGCCCCTAATCTGCCATAGGCCCCTATATACCGCCTCCTCATGCTGCTGCCAGGTCCAGAGTCTCTCATGGGTCCCTGTACGGCCTCCCATTGCTGCTGTCTCCATCGCCACACTCTGCCATGTGCCACTTTCAGGTCTCCTCACACACTGCTGGTGTGTAGAATTTTTTGACATAGGGTGCTGGCAGATTACGGGCCTCCCATAGCTGCTGCCAGGCCCCTAATCTGCCATAGGCCCCTATATACCGCCTCCTCATGCTGCTGCCAGGTCCAGAGTCTCTCATGGGTCCCTGTACGGCCTCCCATTGCTGCTGTCTCCATCGCCACACTCTGCCATGTGCCACTTTCAGGTCTCCTCACACACTGCTGGTGTGTAGAATTTTTTGAAATAGGGTGCTGGCAGATTACGGGCCTCCCATTGCTGCTGCCAGGCCCCTAATCTGCCATAGGCCCCTATATACCGCCTCCTCATGCTGCTGCCAGGTCCAGAGTCTCTCATGGGTCCCTGTACGGCCTCCCATTGCTGCTGTCTCCATCGCCACACTCTGCCATGTGCCACTTTCAGGTCTCCTCACACTGCTGGTGTGTAGAATTTTTTGACATAGGGTGCTGGCAGATTACGGGCCTCCCATAGCTGCTGCCAGGCCCCTAATCTGCCATAGGCCCCTATATACCGCCTCCTCATGCTGCTGCCAGGTCCAGAGTCTCTCATGGGTCCCTGTACGGCCTCCCATTGCTGCTGTCTCCATCGCCACACTCTGCCATGTGCCACTTTCAGGTCTCCTCACACACTGCTGGTGTGTAGAATTTTTTGACATAGGGTGCTGGCAGATTACGGGCCTCCCATAGCTGCTGTCAGGCCCCTAATCTGCCATAGGCCCCTATATACCGCCTCCTCATGCTGCTGCCAGGTCCAGAGTCTCTCATGGGTCCCTGTACGGCCTCCCATTGCTGCTGTCTCCATCGCCACACTCTGCCATGTGCCACTTTCAGGTCTCCTCACACTGCTGGTGTGTAGAATTTTTTGACATAGGGTGCTGGCAGATTACGGGCCTCCCATAGCTGCTGCCAGGCCCCTAATCTGCCATAGGCCCCTATATACCGCCTCCTCATGCTGCTGCCAAGTCCAGAGTCTCTCATGGGTCCCTGTACGGCCTCCCATTGCTGCTGTCTCCATCGCCACACTCTGCCATGTGCCACTTTCAGGTCTCCTCACACACTGCTGGTGTGTAGATTTTTTTGACATAGGGTGCTGGCAGATTACGGGCCTCCCATAGCTGCTGCCAGGCCCCTAATCTGCCATAGGCCCCTATATACCGCCTCCTCATGCTGCTGCCAGGTCCAGAGTCTCTCATGGGTCCCTGTACGGCCTCCCATTGCTGCTGTCTCCATCGCCACACTCTGCCATGTGCCACTTTCAGGTCTCCTCACACACTGCTGGTGTGTAGAATTTTTTGACATAGGGTGCTGGCAGATTACGGGCCTCCTATAGCTGCTGCCAGGCCCCTAATCTGCCATAGGCCCCTATATACCGCCTCCTCATGCTGCTGCCAGGTCCAGAGTCTCTCATGGGTCCCTGTACGGCCTCCTATTGCTGCTGTCTCCATCGCCACACTCTGCCATGTGCCACTTTTAGGTCTCCTCACACACTGCTGGTGTGTAGAATTTTTTGACATAGGGTGCTGGCAGATTACGGGCCTCCCATAGCTGCTGCCAGGCCCCTAATCTGCCATAGGCCCCTATATACCGCCTCCTCATGCTGCTGCCAGGTCCAGAGTCTCTCATGGGTCCCTGTACGGCCTCCCATTGCTGCTGTCTCCATCGCCACACTCTGCCATGTGCCACTTTCAGGTCTCCTCACACACTGCTGGTGTGTAGAATTTTTTGACATAGGGTGCTGGCAGATTACGGGCCTCCCATAGCTGCTGCCAGGCCCCTAATCTGCCATAGGCCCCTATATACCGCCTCCTCATGCTGCTGCCAAGTCCAGAGTCTTTCATGGGTCCCTGTACGGCCTCCCATTGCTGCTGTCTCCATCGCCACACTCTGCCATGTGCCACTTTCAGGTCTCCTCACACACTGCTGGTGTGTAGATTTTTTTGACATAGGGTGCTGGCAGATTACGGGCCTCCCATAGCTGCTGCCAGGCCCCTAATCTGCCATAGGCCCCTATATACCGCCTCCTCATGCTGCTGCCAGGTCCAGAGTCTCTCATGGGTCCCTGTACGGCCTCCCATTGCTGCTGTCTCCATCGCCACACTCTGCCATGTGCCACTTTCAGGTCTCCTCACACTGCTGGTGTGTAGAATTTTTTGACATAGGGTGCTGGCAGATTACGGGCCTCCCATAGCTGCTGCCAGGCCCCTAATCTGCCATAGGCCCCTATATACCGCCTCCTCATGCTGCTGCCAGGTCCAGAGTCTCTCATGGGTCCCTGTACGGCCTCCCATTGCTGCTGTCTCCATCGCCACACTCTGCCATGTGCCACTTTCAGGTCTCCTCACACTGCTGGTGTGTAGAATTTTTTGACATAGGGTGCTGGCAGATTACGGGCCTCCCATAGCTGCTGCCAGGCCCCTAATCTGCCATAGGCCCCTATATACCGCCTCCTCATGCTGCTGCCAGGTCCAGAGTCTCTCATGGGTCCCTGTACGGCCTCCCATTGCTGCTGTCTCCATCGCCACACTCTGCCATGTGCCACTTTCAGGTCTCCTCACACACTGCTGGTGTGTAGAATTTTTTGACATAGGGTGCTGGCAGATTACGGGCCTCCCATAGCTGCTGCCAGGCCCCTAATCTGCCATAGGCCCCTATATACCGCCTCCTCATGCTGCTGCCAAGTCCAGAGTCTCTCATGGGTCCCTGTACGGCCTCCCATTGCTGCTGTCTCCATCGCCACACTCTGCCATGTGCCACTTTCAGGTCTCCTCACACACTGCTGGTGTGTAGATTTTTTTGACATAGGGTGCTGGCAGATTACGGGCCTCCCATAGCTGCTGCCAGGCCCCTAATCTGCCATAGGCCCCTATATACCGCCTCCTCATGCTGCTGCCAGGTCCAGAGTCTCTCATGGGTCCCTGTACGGCCTCCCATTGCTGCTGTCTCCATCGCCACACTCTGCCATGTGCCACTTTCAGGTCTCCTCACACACTGCTGGTGTGTAGAATTTTTTGACATAGGGTGCTGGCAGATTACGGGCCTCCCATTGCTGCTGCCAGGCCCCTAATCTGCCATAGGCCCCTATATACCACCTCCTCATGCTGCTGCCAGGTCCAGAGTCTCTCATGGGTCCCTGTACGGCCTCCCATTGCTGCTGTCTCCATCGCCACACTCTGCCATGTGCCACTTTCAGGTCTCCTCACACACTGCTGGTGTGTAGAATTTTTTGACATAGGGTGCTGGCAGATTACGGGCCTCCTATAGCTGCTGCCAGGCCCCTAATCTGCCATAGGCCCCTATATACCGCCTCCTCATGCTGCTGCCAGGTCCAGAGTCTCTCATGGGTCCCTGTACGGCCTCCCATTGCTGCTGTCTCCATCGCCACACTCTGCCATGTGCCACTTTCAGGTCTCCTCACACTGCTGGTGTGTAGAATTTTTTGACATAGGGTGCTGACAGATTACGGGCCTCCCATAGCTGCTGCCAGGCCCCTAATCTGCCATAGGCCCCTATATACCGCCTCCTCATGCTGCTGCCAGGTCCAGAGTCTCTCATGGGTCCCTGTACGGCCTCCTATTGCTGCTGTCTCCATCGCCACACTCTGCCATGTGCCACTTTCAGGTCTCCTCACACACTGCTGGTGTGTAGAATTTTTTGACATAGGGTGCTGGCAGATTACGGGCCTCCCATAGCTGCTGCCAGGCCCCTTATCTGCCATAGGCCCCTATATACCGCCTCCTCATGCTGCTGCCAGGTCCAGAGTCTCTCATGGGTCCCTGTACGGCCTCCCATTGCTGCTGTCTCCATCGCCACACTCTGCCATGTGCCACTTTGAGGTCTCCTCACACTGCTGGTGTGTTCAATTTTTTGACATAGGCTGCTGGCAGATTACGGGCCTCCCATTGCTGCTGCCAGGCACGTAATCTGCCATGGGCCCCCGTACCGACTCCTCATGCTGTGACGTTGCAACAAGGTGGAATTCAACCCTACACATGTTAGACCGCCTTTACGAACAGCGAAAGGCCATCACAGATTTCCTGATGTTAAAAGCGGATAAAGGTACTCCCTGTGTAACTTAGATGTCAGCCATTGGCAGCTCATGCGTGACACCTGCGCTTGCTCAGGCCCTTTGAGGAGGCCACGCTATTCGTGAGTCGGCAGGACTATGGGATGAACGACGTCATTCCTCTGTTGCACGTCCTGGAACAAATGCTGTTAACAATGGCTGGTCAGGGTGCGGTAGACGTGGCGCACAGATCTCAACGCCACATGACCCCTGTGGGGGCAGGACAGGAAGAAGAGGAGGAGGTAGAGGAGGACATTGGTGCTCAGGAATTATTGAGTGAAATGGGTGGTTTTTCCACTCAGCGGACAGGAGTGGAGGAGCAGGAGCATCTGGTAGAGGAGGAGGAGGAGGAGGAGGAGGAGGAGGAGACAGAGGACCCAGACGCATCGTGGCAGTATGCTGTGGAGATGGAGGTAGGGAGTCCCTCGCATTCCTTGGCACAAATGGCCCATAGCATGCTCGCTTGCTTGCGTAGCGACAGCCGAATAATAACCATCAGACAGAGGGATGACTTTTGGCTGTCCACCTTGTTGGACCCTCGCTACCGTTCAAAAATGGTGGCCTTTTTCACACCTGCTGAGAGGGAGGCCAAAATAACGTACTATAAAAACCACCTATGTAGTCAGCTGGTCTCTGCCTTTCTGCGCCAACGTCCATCCTCAGACACTGTGTGCCCTGTGCGCTCGCGTTCCGCTGCCATGGCAGCAGGGGAGGGGTGGGGTGGTAGGAGCAGTGGCAGCTCCACCAGCAGCGGCTGCCTCAGTCTGCAGTCGATGATGAGTAGCTTTCTTCACCAGCGCAGTGAGGAAACTACTAACCAGCAGCAGCAGCATCAGGTGGACCTGGAGCAGGACCTCAAACAACAGGCTTAGGCCTACTTGGACAGCACCCTGCCAACCGAGGTAGACAATCCCCTTGACTACTGGGCAACGAAACTTGACCTTTGACCCCAACTAGCTGAATTTGCCCTTGAAAGGCTGTCATGCCCGGCCAGTAGCGTGGCATCGGAGCGCGTGTTTAGTGCGGCAGGAGGTATTGCAACTCCGCGGAGGACACGACTGTCCACCCAAAGTGTGGAGAGACTCACGTTTGTGAAAATGAATCAGGCGTGGATTAGTCTGGATTTCAAACCACTATTTCCTGACACAACTGACTAAATCCGCCATGAATCATGCCCCAAACATGTGCCACTTTCAGGTCTCCTCACACACTGCTTGTGTTTTCAATTTTTTGACATAGGGTGCTGGCAGATTACGGGCCTCCCATTGCTGCTGCCTGGCCCCTAATCTGCCATGGGCCCCTATATACCGCCTCCTCATGCTGCTGCCAGGTCCAGAGTGTCTCATGCCATGTGCCACTTTCAGGTCTCCTCACACACTGCTGGTGTGTTCAATTTTTTGTCATAGGGTGCTGGCAGATTACGGGCCTCCTATAGCTGCTGCCAGGCCCCTAATCTGCCATGGGCCCCTATACCGCCTCCTCATGCTGCTGCCAGGTCCAGAGTCTCTCTTGGGTCCCTGTACGGCCTCCCATTGCTGCTGCCTGGCCCCTAATCTGCCATGGGCCCCTATATACCGCCTCCTCATGCTGCTGCCAGGTCCAGAGTGTCTCATGCCATGTGCCACTTTCAGGTCTCCTCACACACTGCTGGTGTGTTCCATTTTTTGTCATAGGGTGCTGGCAGATTACTGGCCTCCCATTGCTGCTGCCAGGCCTGTAATCTGCCATGGGCCCCCGTACCGCCTGGTCACGCTGCTGCTGGGTCCACAGTGTGACATGGGTCCTTGTACCGCCTCCCATTGCTCCCACTGCATGTGCCACTTTCAGGTCTCCTCACACTCCTGCTGGTTTCCATTTTGTCATAGGTTGCTGTATGGCCTCCCATTGCTGCTGCCTCCACCGCCACACTGTGGCTCCAAACACTGGTTTTGGCCCCGTGACTGGCCAAATGAGTGAAGTGTGCGGTGATTCTAAGATCGACGGCACTCATCTGCATGTCATACTGAGTGACAGTATTATTTCTCTTCCCCAGCAGACTCCAAGGGCATTTAAATTAAAGGTACAGTGTTCTGCACTAATATTAAGTCTCTCTGAAGCCTAGAAACACCCTTTTTTAAGTTAAATTCACAGCGAATTTATTCGACTCGAATCGAATATTGTCCACGAATTCGCCGAATCAGTCGAATCAAATTTTTCATTTCTTCGCTCATCTCTAATAGTAATATTCCCCCATAGTAAGCATAGTAATTAATCCCCCATATCGTAATTCATCCCCCATATAGTAATTCGTCCCCCATATAGTAATTCATCCCCCATATAGCAATTCACCCCCCATATAGCAATTCACCCCCCATATAGCAATTCATCCCCCATATAGTAATTCATCCCCCATATAGTAATTCATCCCCTACATAGTAATTCATCCCCCACATAGTAATTCATCCCCCACATAGTAATTCATCCCCCACATAGTAATTCATCCCCCATATTAATTCATCCCCCATATAGTAATTCATCCCCCATATAGTAAGTCCCCCATATAGTAATTCATTCCCCATATAGTAATTCATCCCCCATATAGTAATTCATCCCCCATATAGTAAGTCCCCCATATAGTAATTCATCCCCCATATAGTAAGTCCCCCATATAGTAATTCATTCCCCATATAGTAAGTCCCCCCTATAGTAATTCATTCCCCATATAGTAAGTCCCCCATATAGTAATTCATCCCCCATATAGTAAGTCCCCCAAATAGTCATTCATCCCCCATATAGTAAGTCCCCCATATAGTAAGTCCCCCCTATAGTAATTCATTCCCCATATAGTAAGTCCCCCATATAGTAATTCATCCCCCATATAGTAAGTCCTCCATATAGTAATTCATTCCCCATATAGTAAGTCCCCCATATAGTAATTCATTCCCCATATAGTAAGTCCCCCATATAGTAATTCATTCCCCATATAGTAAGTCCCCCATATAGTAATTCATTCCCCATATAGTAAGTCCCCCATATAGTAATTCATTCCCCATATAGCAAGTCCCCCATATAGTAATTCATTCCCCATATAGTAAGTCCTCCATATAGTAATTCATTCCCCATATAGTAAGTCCCCCATATAGTAATTCATCCCCCATATAGTAAGTCCCCCATATAGTAATTCATTCCCCATATAGTAAGTCCCCCATATAGTAATTCATCCCCCATAGTAATTCATCCCCCACATAGTAATTCATCCCCCACATAGTAATTCATCCCCCATATTAATTCATCCCCCATATAGTAATTCATCCCCCATATAGTAAGTCCCCCCTATAGTAATTCATTCCCCATATAGTAAGTCCCCCATATAGTAATTCATTCCCCATATAGTAAGTCCCCCATATAGTAATTCATTCCCCATATAGTAAGTCCCCCATATAGTAATTCATCCCCCATATAGTAAGTCCCCCATATAGTAATTCATTCCCCATATAGTAAGTCCCCCATATAGTAAGTCCCCCATATAGTAATTAATTCCCCATATAGTAAGTCCCCCATATAGTAATTCATTCCCCATATAGTAAGTCCCCCCTATAGTAATTCATTCCCCATATAGCAAGTCCCCCATATAGTAATTCATTCCCCATATAGCAAGTCCCCCATATAGTAATTCATTCCCCATATAGTAAGTCCTCCATATAGTAATTCATTCCCCATATAGTAAGTCCTCCATATAGTAATTCATTCCCCATATAGTAAGTCCCCCATATAGTAATTCATCCCCCATATAGTAATTCATTCCCCATATAGTAATTCATTCCCCATATAGTAATTGATCCCCCATATAGTAATTCATCCCCCATAGTAATTCATCCCCTACATAGTAATTCATCCCCCATATTAATTCATCCCCCATATAGTAATTCATCCCCCATATAGTAAGTCCCCCCTATAGTAATTCATTCCCCATATAGTAAGTCCCCCATATAGTAAGTCCCCCATATAGTAATTCATTCCCCATATAGTAAGTCCCCCATATAGTAATTCATTCCCCATATAGTAAGTCCCCCATATAGTAATTCATTCCCCATATAGTAAGTCCCCCCTATAGTAATTCATTCCCTATATAGTAAGTCCCCCATATAGTAATTCATCCCCCATATAGTAAGTCCCCCAAATAGTAATTCATCCCCCATATAGTAAGTCCCCCCTATAGTAATTCATTCCCCATATAGTAAGTCCCCCATATAGTAATTCATCCCCCATATAGTAAGTCCTCCATATAGTAATTCATTCCCCATATAGTAAGTCCCCCATATAGTAATTCATTCCCCATATAGTAAGTCCTCCATATAGTAATTCATTCCCCATATAGTAAGTCCCCCATATAGTAATTCATTCCCCATATAGCAAGTCCCCCATATAGTAATTCATTCCCCATATAGTAAGTCCTCCATATAGTAATTCATTCCCCATATAGTAAGTCCCCCATATAGTAATTCATTCCCCATATAGTAAGTCCTCCATATAGTAATTCATTCCCCATATAGTAAGTCCCCCATATAGTAATTCATCCCCCATATAGTAAGTCCCCCAAATAGTAATTCATCCCCCATATAGTAAGTCCCCCATATAGTAAGTCCCCCCTATAGTAATTCATCCCCCATATAGTAAGTCCCCCATATAGTAATTCATCCCCCATATAGTAAGTCCTCCATATAGTAATTCATTCCCCATATAGTAAGTCCCCCATATAGTAATTCATTCCCCATATAGTAAGTCCCCCATATAGTAATTCATTCCCCATATAGTAAGTCCCCCCTATAGTAATTCATTCCCCATATAGTAAGTCCCCCATATAGTAATTCATTCCCCATATAGCAAGTCCCCCATATAGTAATTCATTCCCCATATAGTAAGTCCTCCATATAGTAATTCATTCCCCATATAGTAAGTCCTCCATATAGTAATTCATTCCCCATATAGTAAGTCCTCCATATAGTAATTCATTCCCCATATAGTAAGTCCCCCATATAGTAATTCATCCCCCATATAGTAATTCATCCCCCATATAGTAATT
Source organism: Staurois parvus (assembly GCF_062004578.1). Classification (NCBI taxonomy): domain Eukaryota; kingdom Metazoa; phylum Chordata; class Amphibia; order Anura; family Ranidae; genus Staurois; species Staurois parvus. Next base: position 350,299 of record NW_028319483.1, on the reverse strand, counting down.
CATTCCCCATATAGTAATTCATTCCCCATATAGTAATTGATCCCCCATATAGTAATTCATCCCCCATAGTAATTCATCCCCTACATAGTAATTCATCCCCCATATTAATTCATCCCCCATATAGTAATTCATCCCCCATATGGTAAGTCCCCCCTATAGTAATTCATTCCCCATATAGTAAGTCCCCCATATAGTAAGTCCCCCATATAGTAATTCATTCCCCATATAGTAAGTCCCCCATATAGTAATTCATTCCCCATATAGTAAGTCCCCCATATAGTAATTCATCCCCCATATAGTAAGTCCCCCATATAGTAATTCATTCCCCATATAGTAAGTCCCCCATATAGTAAGTCCCCCATATAGTAATTAATTCCCCATATAGTAAGTCCCCCATATAGTAATTCATTCCCCATATAGTAAGTCCCCCCTATAGTAATTCATTCCCTATATAGTAAGTCCCCCATATAGTAATTCATCCCCCATATAGTAAGTCCCCCAAATAGTAATTCATCCCCCATATAGTAAGTCCCCCCTATAGTAATTCATTCCCCATATAGTAAGTCCCCCATATAGTAATTCATCCCCCATATAGTAAGTCCTCCATATAGTAATTCATTCCCCATATAGTAAGTCCCCCATATAGTAATTCATTCCCCATATAGTAAGTCCTCCATATAGTAATTCATTCCCCATATAGTAAGTCCCCCATATAGTAATTCATTCCCCATATAGCAAGTCCCCCATATAGTAATTCATTCCCCATATAGTAAGTCCTCCATATAGTAATTCATTCCCCATATAGTAAGTCCCCCATATAGTAATTCATCCCCCATATAGTAAGTCCCCCAAATAGTAATTCATCCCCCATATAGTAAGTCCCCCATATAGTAAGTCCCCCCTATAGTAATTCATTCCCCATATAGTAAGTCCCCCATATAGTAATTCATCCCCCATATAGTAAGTCCTCCATATAGTAATTCATTCCCCATATAGTAAGTCCCCCATATAGTAATTCATTCCCCATATAGTAAGTCCTCCATATAGTAATTCATTCCCCATATAGTAAGTCCTCCATATAGTAATTCATTCCCCATATAGTAAGTCCCCCATATAGTAAGTCCCCCCTATAGTAATTCATTCCCCATATAGTAAGTCCCCCATATAGTAATTCATCCCCCATATAGTAAGTCCTCCATATAGTAATTCATTCCCCATATAGTAAGTCCCCCATATAGTAATTCATTCCCCATATAGTAAGTCCTCCATATAGTAATTCATTCCCCATATAGTAAGTCCCCCATATAGTAATTCATCCCCCATATAGTAAGTCCCCCATATAGTAATTCATTCCCCATATAGTAAGTCCTCCATATAGTAATTCATTCCCCATATAGTAAGTCCCCCATATAGTAATTCATCCCCCATATAGTAAGTCCCCCATATAGTAATTCATTCCCCATATAGTAAGTCCCCCATATAGTAATTCATCCCCCATATAGTAAGTCCCCCATATAGTAATTCATTCCCCATATAGTAAGTCCTCCATATAGTAATTCATTCCCCATATAGTAAGTCCTCCATATAGTAATTCATTCCCCATATAGTAAGTCCCCCATATAGTAATTCATTCCCCATATAGTAAGTCCTCCATATAGTAATTCATTCCCCATATAGTAAGTCCCCCCTGTGTGAATTCACTTACCTTTGCTCCGCGCGTTCCTCTCGTATTCCCGCGCCGTTCTGGTCTTCAGGGAGGACTGTGAGAGGAGAAGAGTTCGTCACGCTGCTCCGCCTACATCCTGGCTGCCCCGCCTACATCCTGACAGCTGCAGAGTCCTGATGCCCGAGAGGAGGGAGGGGGCGGCCATCCGAGAGGGGGGGCGGCCATCCGAGAGGAGGGGAGGGGAGAGGAGGCGAGGAGGCCGCCCGCCCGCCCGAGAGGAGGGAGGGGAGCGGGCGCCCGGCACACAGGAGAGCCACATCTAAGTTTGTAAAGAGCCGCGGCTTGCCGACCACTGGCCTTGCGGGAGCCTAGCTCCGCGGGCTGGATTAAAAGGTCCGCCGGGCCGTATACGGCCTGCGGGCCGTAGTTTGCCCGTTGCTGGTCTAGCCCCTACTCCCTACTCCTGGAGACTTAACGACTCTATGCTTACGGATACTAACACCCGCCATGAAGTAGTTACTTCCATTCAAGAATACTTTCAGTCAAACACAACTCCCGATATCTCCCCGGCCATCTTGTGGGTAGTCCATAAGGCGGTCCTGCGAGGTCACCTTATTTCTATGGCTTCATCTAGAAATAGAGAGCGGTGGAAACAAATTCAGAAACTTACCCGAGAATTAGAATCACATTATAGGGCTCATGATGGCAATCCATCTCTCCGTAACAAACCATGATATCGCAAAAGCGTCTAGAACTGAATATTTTACTATCCCAGAAAACTAAAAAAGCTCTACGCTGGACGAAGGCCTCCTTTTTATTACATAGTAATTCAGGGTCTACTATGTTGGCACAGAAATTAAACCATTCAATACGACCCCCACATATCTACAAGTTACGTACTAAATCCGGCAGTATCTCCTCTCTTCCTCGTGAAGTCCTGGGTATTTTTGAAAATTTTTATTCCACCCTATTAGCTCCTCTGCAACCAACTTCTGCTTCCTCAAATGGCTCATGGCTTGATTCTATACCCCTCCCTGTTCTCTCACCCTCTCAGATATCCTCTCTCAATGCCCCATGCACTTTGAAGGAAATATCCTGTGTGATTAGCGCACTCAGAACTTCCACAGCACCGGCCCTGATGGGTTCACGGCCAGTTATTATAAACATTTTGCTCCTACATTGGCTCCCTCTTTGATGTCATTATTCAATGATGTTTTGCAGGGCGGTAGGTTTCCTGAGGAGATACTCTTGGCTAACCTGTCTCTATTACCTAAACCCCTGAAAGACCATCATTTACCTCAAAACTATAGACCAATCTCAGTGATGATCAATGATCTGAAAATATTTAGCTGCATTCTGGCGATAGGTTGGCCTCTATTATCTCCTCTTTGGTCTCACTGGAGGAATCGGGATTTATCCCAGGCAGACTTATCACGGACAATATTCTTCTCATATTAAATGTTATTTAGGACGCCAATTTGCATTCTAAAGAAGTTTTGTTATTGATAGTGTCCTCTGGCCCAGGGGCGGACTGACCATTCGAGCACTCGGGCATTGCCCAACGGCCCAGGGTCAGTAGGGGGCCCCATGAAATGCCCCTAGTACCTTTTTTATAGGCTTTTTTGGGTGTGCTTTGAGTGTGGGCAAGGACACGGGCCCCATGATCCTATATTGCCCGGGGGCCCCATGAGTTGTCAGTCCGCTCCTGCTCTGGCCATACTTGTTTTCATTACTGCAGAAGATGGGCTTTAGTGATGAATTTCTGTCTGGTGTACATGCTTTGTATGACTCCCCCCAAAACAAGAATAAGACTTCCAGGCTGCAATTCTGTATTTTGTACACTAGGCGGAGGTACCCGTCAGGGTTGTCCTCTTTCACCCTTATTATTGGCGCTTGTTTTGGAACCCTTGGCAATTGCAATAATCACACTCAGACATTTCTGGTTCCCCATTATTGGTTCACATTTCACAATTTGTATGTATGCAGATGATGTTATGCTTTTCCTTACTAAACTGTTGGTGTCGTTGCCTGACTTCTGCTCATTATTGAATGACTTTGTAACAGTATCAGGTCTTACTGTAAATGTTACTAAATCAGTAGTTCTGCCTATTAATGTTCCTGATTCCCTGGGTGCATCTCTCCGCAATTCTTTTCCATTTCGTTGGGCCACAGATCAGATTTCATACCTAGGTATAAACCTCACCCCCAGATACTCAAAATTATTTGCTGCTAATTGGCCACCATGTGTGTCACGCCTCTCACCTCTATTGAAGATCTGGCATGGATCCCCTATCTCATTCTTGGGCAGAGTCACGGCAGTAACAATGAATGTCTTCCCTAAATTACTTTATGTAGATCACTCCCAATCCCTGTCTCAAAAACGTTCTTAGATCACTTTCACAGGATTATTAATAATTTTATTTGGCGTTACAAACGTCCTCATTTTACTTCATCGGTCCTCTACCGGTCACAATGGGTGGGAGGCCTAGGTCTCCCCAATTTCTGGCTTTACTACTTGTCAGCCCATTTCGCACAGCTATCACAATGGGTGACTATTACTTCCCAGGTCCCATGGATCAGATTTGAATCTCAGTCTACACATCCGTTCTATTTACCAGGTGTATCATGGTCCAAAATTTCCATTCCCCCCCCCGCTCGTTATTGCTCTATAACTCCATTGTTGCCCAATCATTGATGTTTTGGTCCCGTTATAAACTTAAATTGAATCTTGTCTCCTCTGTCTCACCAGGTTCATCATTTTTTGGTGACCCAAATTTTATTACAGCATTCTCATCTTCACAGGTATTCCGTTGGTGGTATGATAGGATGTAACAGACATGTAAAATTTATTGTAACGGACATGCAAGATTTGAGTGGAAATATGGAATCATAGCCATGACAGGTTGAGTAGATTAGATTATGTGATGCCCTTTCATTGTAAAGGTGTGTGCAGGAACAGTCTGGAAATTAAGGATGTGTATTGAGACCCTGGGCAGTAGGGAAATGAATAGATGGTACAAACAAGGGGTCATCAATTGATCTGGGATACAGATGTGTATGTATACACAATTACTTAATAGGCCTTACAGACTCAATCATCATTTAGCATCAATTAGCATAAATTAGTCTAAAGCCAGGTTCCTGGAGGTGACACCTTTTGTGTGTCAATCAGGTTATCACTTTCTGGGAAAACAGGTTTGGATGAAGGACAGCAGACAGACTGTCTGCCTTATGTGGAAAGCTCTTTAAGTACATCATACATCAGAGAAGGATGTTTCATCTCTCATAAAAGCTAAAATATTAGTTGCAGAGAGGTGAACATACTCCCTTCTTGTAGGCCATTCTGTACGCTGCATTTGCATATGAAAATCATATTTGTGGCTTGGGGAGAAAGCCAGGAAAATGCATGGAATGATTAGATGACGCGGGGGTGCGACAGTCGGATGGTGTTTGGTACTGTTGCGATCGGGCTGACGTGCTGGTGTCAGAAATCCAATCCCCGACTTGGTGTTCATGCCAGTCTTGGCCCAATTGAACTTGGGCAGGTCCTTACACAGTACCTCTTGTGGGCAGGTCAGGACCACCTCCCCCAGGGTCAATTGGCCGAAGACTAATGTCCCGCCCATGTCCTAATCCCAATTAATTGGGTACACGGACATTTGGACATTTGTGATCCGTACGGAGCTGGTTCGATCGACCAATGGATTGCTAAGTTTCTGGCTTGCTCCAGCCGCAGGGTAAAGTGTTATTTTGTCTTTTTATTCCCTTTTTATTTTATAGTAATTAGTCATTTGTGTGTCTTCTTATATCTTTTGTATTTTCTGTAACTTGTTATATTTTGTACATATTTTATGCCCCGTCCACTTTTGGGAAATTAAATCTTAAAATTAATTAGTGAACTTCTGTGTATTTAAGCTCGGGCTCATATCTCCGGAGAGACTAGATCGGAGAGACTAGATTGTATTGTATTTTAGTGCCTTTAAAACGCTCGGTTAAGCTCATTGCCAATCTGTATGCAACTTCAGTGTGAGTGGGCAGATTGCACGCAGATTGCAAAGGTAACAGATCGGCCAGACGGAGATCTGTGTGTGTGTGGTGTCTCAACAGACCGTTCTGCGGATAAACTGTTGGGTGGTGGCAGGCTACCTTCGTGGTGCGTCTGGTGTGGGGGTGTGTGGACAGTGGAAGGGTTATCAACACCGGGGTTCAAGCTAGGATAGCTGAAGGGACCTTAGAAGGGTGTGTGATTACTAAGCTGGTCCTCAACTCTAATCAGGGCACCAGGTTGTATGTAAGATCGTATCGGCCAGTGTGTGGTCGACCAGCTGGATTGGAGTGGAGTCTCCATCTGGTGGTGGCCAGAGGTAGTGCGGGCTGTGAAAAGGTATCACGGCTGATCTTATATACGGTTTTAGATATTTAAGTGTAAATCCCTTTATTATCCCCTCTTTACCACCCTGTCGCGGCCGCACGCACGCGTCTCGGTTAGCTAGTTGCTGTGGGTGCGGCGTGTGAGGGACACGTGACAGGGTGATCGTTGACAAATCCTTGACATAGGTCCTTTATTAGGTTATCTGACTTTCAGAGAGGAGGATCTTGTATCACTTTTGAGATGCTACGCATACTTTTTGATATTCCGCTTCGTGAATATTATCATTATCGACAGATTAGACATTTTTTTAATTCACATTTTGGTCTTACGCCTTCATCTCCGATTTCATTTTTTGAATGTATTAGCCGTGACTCTCCTAGGGGCAGGGGTCTTATTTCAGATTTGTATCACCAATTTTTGGTTACTTTCTTTCCCTCACCCCCTCTTTATAGACAGAAATGGGAGGCTGATAGTGATGTCACTTTTTCTGATGAGGATTGGGATTCCATGGTGGATAATGTGTGTAAGCGCTCTAGATCTTTCTGTCCGTGAGACGGCCCTCCAAGTAATAACCAGATGGTATCATACCCCATCTAGACTACACGCCATGTATCCAGGGACGTCCCACCTTTGTTTCCGGGGCTGTGGCCTTGCTGGTACTCTAGTGCATATATTTTGGGCCTGCCCAAGCCTCTCATTGCTGTGGCACAAAATTTCTGAAGTTTCCTCTGCAGTGGCAGGTGCTCCGGTGCATCTGTCTATGCAGTCCTGCCTACTGGGAGCCCCTATCTCGGGAGTTCAGACTGAGGTTATGAGGCTAATCCATAGCATTTGTATATCCACCCTATGGGCTATTGCCCTACATTGGAAATCCCTCACAGTACCATTGACCACAGTTCTGCAGAGTTGATGCGGTGATGCTCATGGAGAGAATTCATTATACTCTATTGGATAAGATGCATTTATTTGACAGAAAACGGGAACTTTGGAGAACTCACAGGCATTTACTAGATCAATAAGGACCATTTATGCTTTGATTGATTGAGTTACTTTTTTGGTCGTTTATAACTCTGCCTCCCTCTCTACCTATATTGCTCATGTACTTAATTTCTTTTCTCTTTTCCCCTTTATTCTACATAATTTCACCTTTGAAATGAATACTGCAGTTGTTCCTTGTTTCTGTTGTATGTTCTATTTGAAGCTGTAATGCCATTTGAAGTCTATTTCTTAGAAAATAAAAACGTTTGTAAACAAATTATATATTTAGTATAATTCAACAATTTTTGCAACTAACAGCTCAATGCTGTTAGCTAAACCTTCTACTTATAGCTGGACAACAAAATAACAAACGGATCACCCTTTCATCCAGCTGTGGTCTAATGCTGTTTAATGCCCATGATACCCAGCCAAGCATAGCCTCTTTGAACAATGCATACACTTACCAACTGCTTATATCTGCAGGCTGACATCTTCATCCCAATAGTCTATCCTTGGCCTGACTCCTCTATACAACAGATGTTTAATATCCTGTTTTTTGGCCTCTGTGGCTTCTGAAGATGTTCACTGCTCCCCCACATTTTCCTTGGTAGCCCGAGTTGGGCCTGCCCAGGACTGTTTTTTTCCCGTCCATTTATATCCCAGTGACATAGACAGATGGACAACATACCTGTTTTCACATCATGGCCTTTTGGCCTCCTGACCTGTTTTGTCAGATATTTCTCTCTTTACTAACCTTGCTTCCCCCACTTTTTTCCTTTCTTTCTCTTATTCCTGTCCCAGGGGTGATGATGTCACCATGATGCAACACCTACAATCGGCTTTGCATCTGTCCTTTATCATGGCTCCAATAAATATACTTACCCTGAATGTTCGGGGAATAAAAAAATTAAGGCCTTCAAATGCTTTGCCCATGCCAAAGCACATGTGGTGTGCCTGCAGGAGACTCATTTCACTGCCAGCCATATGCCGAAATATCTCAGCTCTTCCTACCCACAGGTTTATATGGCTTCTGCCGCAACTAAACACACAGATGTACTCAAAGCTTTCCACTGCTCTACTCCCTTTACACCCAAGGAAGGGATCTGGGACCCAGAGGGCCGTTATATTTTCTAGTGGGTCACCTCCTTGACTCAGAGGTCACTGTAGCTTCATACTATGCAGCAATTGTAATTATAATTTCCATTTGCTACAGGTAATAGATTCCCCTAAATTAGGTACACTTTTACTATGTGGCAATTCCAGTCAGATAGTTTATCCCTTGCTAGACAAATCCCCCATAACCTCTTATCCATCCACATCCTCCTTCCAGCAACAACTCCAACAACGCTCTCTCATAGACGCATGGCAAGAAGCTAACCCAGCTAGAAGACACTATACATACTACTCATATCCACATAAAACTTTCTCCCACATTGACCATATATTTCTGACTAGAGGTATGTCCCCAGCCCTCCTATCCTGAACCATCATACCTTACCCCTGGACTGGTCACAAAGCTGTCCTCTTGACCCTCTCCTCCTTGGTACCCCAACAAACTAGCACTACATGGAGTCTAAATGGCCCACCCATCCCACAGACTGGACATTGAACTAGCCATCAAAGAATACCTGACACATAACACAACTGATGACATCTCTCTCCTGACCTTTTGGGAAGCCCATAAGTCTGTAATTAGAGGAGCCTGTATCAGCCAAGCCTCACATCTCAAGAAAGGACAGCGAACAATCCATCACCGCTTAGAAACCTCATTTCATCAGGCCAACAAAGCCTTCCAATCAGAGCCCTCACCTTCTCATAGATTGTCCTGGACAAGACCAGGCTAGAAATAGATGTTTTCTTGACAGAATCAGATGAAAAAGTTCTACGCTAATCCAGGCATGAACATTATATGAACGCAAACAAACCTGACACTTTTCTAGCCCTGGGACTGCGAACCTCAGACCACACACACAGACTTGTCCATTTAAAGATTACAAAAACTTCACACACCAGCCATCCTAATAAAATATTACAGGTCTTCCACAAACATCTAGCAGAATTATACTCTGAGACCGGCTCCTATGATGAATCGCAGGCCACTGAACTTTTCTCAAGCCTATCTCTACCAACACTCTCAGCTTCTCAATGTTCTTCCCTGGAAACACCTATTACAGAACTTGAGGTCCCGAACTCCATCAAGTCCCTAAAGTCTAATAAGCGGCCTGGCCCAGACAGCTTACAGCCCTATATTCCAAATATTTACTAACCTCCTTCCACCTTTATTGGTTAATGCATTTAATGCCTTACTCAAAGGTTATTCTTTCTGCTCAGACTCCCTAACAGCAGTCATTTCTATGCTACCTGAACCCCAATCAGATCACACCACATGGCTTCATTACACACCAATCTCCCTTCTTAACTTGGATGTTAAAATCCTAGAAAAATCCTATCTGCATGGCTGAACTCCATCATAGGCACCTTGATACACAAGGATCAGATGGGTTTTAACCCCCCTCTGCCAAGCCGAGACCACAGAGTGATTTTGCTAGAACATGCAGCTTGCATACGCCGCATACCAGGCTGTTTCCTTTCCTTAGACATAAAAAAGCCTTTGACTCCAATGGATATCACCCCTTTACACCTCCCCAAGGACGTACTTGAGGTACGTGGTTACAAGTCAGACTTTTTTTTTTCATACAAAGGGGAATGAGGCAAAGCTGCCCCTTGCCCCCCTCCCCCTCCTTTTCTAGCGAATGAACCTTTAGCACAGCTGATAAGAACTAACACAAATATTAAAGGATTAGAACTTGGCGGTCATCATCATAAGTTATGCTTTTTCTCTGATGACAATCTCCTCTTCATATCTTCTCCTTTGATCTCAGCACCCAACCTTCTCCAATGCCTGGACCAATTTGCAGTGATTTTGGACCTGGTTGTGAATCCAAAAAAGTCTACAGCTCTTAATATCTCTCTACCCTCCTTAACTGTGTCACAACTACAACGTCCTCCACCCTTCTCTTGGTCCAGTCAATATATTCCTGATTTAGGACCCAAGCTGATGGCAGACCTCAATATTCTATATTCTGCTAACTACCCTCCTATGTTAACACACCTTACTAATCTTATGACATCCTGGTCCAAACTACCCCTCTCATGGATGGGTTGTATAACGATTGTAAAAAATGACAATTCTTTCCAAATTATTATATCTTTTTTGGGTCCTACCCATATATATACCTTCCTGTTTCCTCTGCATATTACAGTGTCATGCCACCACTTATGTATGGGGCACTATTAAACTGCATCTACCCCAGTCCATCCGTACCTCACCGAAACTTAGAGTGGTCTGGGGCTTCCGAACTTTGCAAGATATTTCCAAGCTGCACATCTTGCTCAACTCCCTAAATATCACGCAGTAAAAGTGACCCCCCCCCATGGGTCACTATAGAGTCAGTAGATTGTGTCCGCTTATCAGTTGCCAATTTACTATGGCTACACTCCAGAGACCATCGCTCACTGCAAAACCCAATTACTCAACACTACCTGTCTATCTGGGACAGTCTAAGTTCTGATACACCTTACAGTCACCCCATAACCCACTCATGGCATACCTCCTCATTCCAGGCTTTTATCCGGCATGGATGCCTCCATCTTCTTTTCATGCTTGTCCTAGAGCTAGTCTAGTTCAAACTTACAATTTCACAGCACCAGACTCCTTTATACCCTTCCAAACCCTATGTGACTCCCACACAATATCTAGACCTGAAAGTTTTAGATATCTTCAGATCAATCATTTTTGTTCCTCCCACTTACACAGCAACCCCCTCCCTCCCAGACATGACAAGGTTTGAACACATATGTAAATGTGACCCCCATGTCAGAGGTTTGATTTCCACCTTATATACACAGCTACCAGCTCCACCACCTTACACTTCATACCATATACATCCAAGTGGGAATGGGATTTAAATCTACATTTGGAAATCCTCCCCCCAAAATATAGTAGCCATGGAGACTAACCACAAAACTCTCATGTCCTGGTAAAAAAGAAAAAAATCACACAGGCGGTGCAAACACCTAGCGCATTATCCAAGCTTTATTTTAAAAAAAATAAATAAATAAGACAAAAAACATACTCACAAAATATGTACATGAAAAATCCTAAAAAGCCACAGTGATGGCCCAAACTGATGGCAGAGTGTCCGACTGGTGGTGCTGTCAGCCTGCTGATGCATTTCAGGGACGTGTCCCTTTCCTCAGAGCTGAAGCCGATAAGAGTTGATACCATAATATATATATGTGTGACCAGTGCTGCCTATAGCAAAGACCTCTCCCCTCAGGTACCTGGTCCCTGCCCGGATTACTGCATTCATTCCATACTAATCCCTGACTTGTTTCCATGGCTGCTCTGAAGCAGTTACCCACCTTCACATGTGGTACCCATCATCAGTGCCCATCATCAGTGCCCATCATCAGTACCCATCATCAGTACCCATCATCAGTGCCCATCATCAGTACCCATCATCAGTACCCATCATCAGTACCCATCATCAGTGCTGCCTAACAGTGCCAGCTCATCAGTGCTGCCTCATTCAATAAGATAAAATGAGCGCTGGATAAACATAGAAATGGAGCAGCTGGCATGAAAGGTAAGAACCTCAAAACCCTCTAATCAATAATAAATAAAACACACGCAGCGCTAAAGGTATGAAAAAAATGTAAAATCATAAATATCATGAATGAAATGTATGTAGATACAATGGATAATATAAAAGTGACCAACTATGATCTCCATATCAATTATAGTGACATAAATAAATACACGCACTGAGGCGTATGGTGGAGTATAGATGTGATAAATGTCCCAAGTTGGCGTTTCAAAGTGCATACGTGAAATATAAAACCGGTTAGTCTCTAATCCGTGTAATCAGTGCTGCCTATCAGTGCCCATCAGTGCAGCCTCATCAACGCACATCAGTGAAGGAGAAAAATGACCTGTTTGCAAAATTTTATAATAGAAACAAAGAACTTTTTTTTCAAATGTTTTGCTCTTTTTTTGTTTATAGCACTAAAAATAAAACAGCCATCAGGGAGTAAATACCACTAAAAGAAAACTCTATTTGTGTAAAAAAAATGATAAAAATTTCATATGAGTACAATGTTGCATGACCACTCAATTGTCATTTAAACTGCGACAACGCTGAAAGCTGAAAATTGGCCTGGTAAGGAGGGGGTATAAGGGCCTGGTAGGCAAGTGGTTAAGGACCCCACTGGCACCTTTTGGGGGGATTACCGAAATTGACAGGTACCCGCTCCCACTTCTGCTGCAATCACCTAGGTGATCAGAAGCGGAAGTTGTCCTCCCCCCTCCCTCCCTGTAGTCTTCTGGGACACATGAAAGGTCCTAGAAGATTACAGGACCATTCACAAAGCACAGAGATACTCGCACATGCTCAGTGGGCACCCGGATGTGAAGCCACAAACTGTCACAGCTGGGTGCCCACAGTGAAGATGCCGGCACTGGAAACACAGGGCGGCCGGTGAAACGGGCTGTGGGGAGGACACCACGAGATCGAGGGACAGGAAAGTGCCCGTCTTTTAAAAGTCAGCAGCTACAGTTTTTGTAGCTGCTGACTTTTATTTTTTTTTTATTTTCACTGGAACTCCACTTTAATGTATGAAGATATTATTTGTACTGTACAAATTACAACCTGTACGTTACCTCTAAGGGTTGTACCCCTTCTGACTTACTGTTGGTGAGTCCTGCAATCACATTGTTATGAGCTCCTTGTAAAACTATTATCTCTTTCCAATAAAATCTATGAACAAGAAAGATATGGACCCCACAATTCCTCTATATACTCCACAATTCTCCCATGTGGACACCTCGTAAGTGGTTCTCCAGTATAGACTCCCAGTTTGGGGAACTCATTTAGAAGAAGCCGTCAGCTAGAATCACACTCACTACTCTACAGTATGGTGAAGACCAAGGAGGCCTAGCAATACCAAATGTTAGACTTTATATTATAGCTGCCCAACTTCAACATCTTACCAGGTGGGACTTAGTAGACACATTAGATCCCATCCATCGGTTTCTACTTCCATCAGATACAGATTTCACATCACTCTCACACTTGTTAATGGGCTTCAGATGACACCAGTGGGAAAGGCATGATCTCTCATCTATTTATTCCAGTCTTTTGACTCTTACCGAAGACTTAGAAAGAAATGGGAAACAGTCAGAGGAAATAAGAGAAAGTGGTGGGAGGTGATTGTGACCTCCATACCTCTCATCTCTCTGTCCTCTTCACAGAAACTCAGTCATTTCTTTTGTATGGAGCTTTCAGGACTCCAGCTCAATTGTTCAGCTAGGACAGGAGGGATTTCCCCTCATGACCCCAATTGTAGTGGTGATGTCAGGGATTTGATACACGTTTTGGAGATGTCCAAAATTATTCAAAAAGTGGAACGATATGACCAGTATTGTAATGTTGGTGTTCAATATTCCTCGGGTGTGCCTCTTGGTCTCAATAGAGGAGGAATTATTTACACCTCCTCCTATTACAAGTCATATAGCAATAGTGAGGCTGCTTGACCACAAAAAATATCCCGATCTTGGCTATCATCTCAAACTCCCAGCAGACAACAGTGAATTGAGCAGGTGAACTCCACATTAACATGTGAAAAACTAACTTACCAACATTGTAATTCCCCCAGGAGATGTATGTCTGGCAGAACTGGCTGGATACTCCTTGCTCACTCCTAGTTAGTTCTTCATAGGCTTTTAAAATCTTAGCTCTTTTAGCCCCATAGAAGGAGAACGGCCAGTTGTATCCTACTGAATGGTGACTACATGGGGGACCCATACTTGGGGTATGATCCTGTAGACACGGGCCTCATTGAACGGTGTCAGCTTTCTATGTACAGTTGTGTTCAAAATAATAGCAGTCAGACATCACTAACCGGATCAATCACAGTTTTTGGTAGAAATTATATTTCTACATGGCAAATAATTTCCTAGCAGGTGTAGTAGAGTAATAGAAATCCAACAGACCCAACAATCATGGCATGCTGCTGATTCTGTGTCATTGAATCACTCATTGAGGGGCGTGTTCAAAATAATAGCAGTATGGAGTTCTATTAGTGAGGTCAGTCATTCTTTGATAAACAGGTGGCAATTATTGCCCTTATTTAAGGAAGGAAGGCAGCAAATGTTGGACATGCTGGTTACAGTGCATTTCTCTCTGAAATTCTGAGGAAAATGGGTGGTTCCAGACATTGTTCAGAAGAACAGCGTACCTTGATTAAAAAGTTGATTGGAGAGGGGAAAACATATAAAGAAGTGCAGAAAATGATCGGCTGCTCAGCTAAAATGATCACAAATGCTTTAAAATGGCAACCAAAACCTGAAAGACGTGGAAGAAAGCGAAAAACTACCATTGGAATGGATAGAAGAATAGCCAAAATGGGGCGGACTCAGCCAACAATCAGCTCCAGGAAGATGAAAGAAGGTGTGACGTTCCCTGTGAGGACTGTTACAATTAGAAGACGCCGATGTGAAGCCAAGCTATCTGCAAGAAGTCCCCACAAAGTCCCACTGTTGGAAAAAAGACGTGCTGAAGAGGTTACAATCTGCCAAAGAGCACATTGACTGGCCTAAAGAGAAATGGCGCAACATTTTGTGGACTGATGAAAGTAAGATAGTTCTTTTTGGGTCTTGTGGGCGGAGACAGTTTGTCAGACGACCCCCAAACACTGAATTCAAGCCACAGCACACTGTGAAGACCATGAAGCATGGTGGTGCAAGCATCATGATATGGGGATGTTTCTCATACTACGGTGTTGGGCCTATTTATCGCATACCAGGGATCATGGATCAGTTTGAATCCATCAGAATACTTGAAGAGGTCATGTTGCCTTATGCTGAAGAGGAAATGCCCTTGAAATGGGTGTTCCAACAAGACAACGACCCCAAACACACCAGTAAACATGAAACATCTTGGTTCCAGACCAACAAGATGGACGTTATGGAGTGGCCAGCCCAATCCCCGGATCTTAATCCAATAGAAAACTTGTGGGGTGACATCAAAAATGCCGTTTCTGAGGCAAAACCGAGAAATAGAGAAGAACTGTGGAATGTGGTCCAATCATCCTGGGCTGGAATACCTGATCACAGGGGCCAGAAGTTGGGGGACTCCATGCAACACAGATGTACAGCAGTTCTCAGAAACAGTGCGACTACAACCAAATATTCATGAAGTCATTCAAAGGAAAGCAAAATCTTCAAACATTTCTCAGTTTATATAGTGAATGTTTTGAGTTTGTAAAGAAGAATACAAACACTGCGATTTTTTTGAACCGTCTAATATTCACTTTTCTTCAATTTTTTTTAGAGGAACAACACAAATTTGATGTATTTTCTTCATGTTTGGATATGGAATAGAATGTGTCGTGTTTCCAATGCATTTGTGTGGATGGAAATAAAAGCTATTAGAAGGATTTTCAGCTTTAGTCACTTTTTCCAACACACTGCTATTATTTTGAACACAACTGTATGTACTGGGGGGAGTTACTTGCCGTGTACAGCTGAATTGTTCTAGGCTGTTTCTTCTTTTCTCTGTTCATTTGTTTATAAAAGGTAAAAGTGACACCATAGACAAAGCAAGTTATTGTTCTGTATGATCTGTAACAGTGCCACAACTGCCTATACATGAGAATGTATGACTCCATTGTCTGGGCTGAATGTTGGGAATACTGTGCGCACTTATAAACTTTCTTAATAAAAGTATTTGATTAAAAAATACTGTAGATAATGCTGTACATATTCTTTCTATTCATAAGATGTATTTCGTAATGAACATTAAAAATAGAAAGCAACTTTATGTAGCCCTTTATTATTATTTTTATTATACAGTATTTATAAAGCGCCGATAGTTCACTCAGTGCTGTACATTACAAAGGGGGACAGAACATGTGACAGAACAATACCAATACAATGCAAAACACAAGGGGTTTGAGGGCCCTGCTCTTTTGAGCTTACAATCTAGAAGGGACGGGATGGTGGTACAGGAGGAGATAGCTGTGGGGGATGGAGTGGTAAGAAGAGTGGAGGAGGTCGGTCAAGTTAGCAGGGGGTAGGCTTCCCTGAAGAGATGGGTTTTCAGGGTGTGCCTAAAGGAGAGGAGAGTAGGTGATAATCTGATGGGTTGGGGAAGGGAGTTCCAGAGGATGGGTGGCACCCTGGAGAAGTCCTGGAGGCGGGCATGGGAGGAGGAGACCAGGGAACTAGAGAGAAGGAGGTCTTGTGAGGAGCGGAGTGTGCGTGCTGGGCGGTACTTGGATATTAGGTCAGTGATGTAGTTCGGGGCAGTATGGTGGACAGCTTTGTACGTCAGTGTTAGGATTTTAAATTTGATCCGTTGCGCAATCGGAAGCCAGTGGAGGGATTGGCAGAGGGGGGTGGCGGAGATGGAGCGGTTGGAAAGGTGAATGAGCCTGGCAGCCGTATTCAGGATCGACTGAAGCGGGGATAGCCAGCGGCGAGGCAGGCCAGTGAGGAGGGAGTTGCAGTAGTCAAGTCGTGATATGATGAGGGAGTGGATGAGCTGTTTAGTGGTTTCTGGGGTTAGGAATGGGCGGATTTTGGCGATGTTGCGGAGGTGGAGTCCGCACGAGTTTGTTAAAGATTGGACTTGGGGCTGGAAGGATAGGTTGGAGTCCAGAATGACACCAAGTACTCTGGCCTGCAGGGAGGGTTTGATATTGGCGTTGTTGGATGTGATGGAGAAGTCAATGGGGGGTGGGGTTCAGGCTGGGGGGAAGACAAGAAACTCGGTTTTGGAGAGATTCAGTTTAAGGAAGTGGAGTGACATCCAGTCTGATATGTCGCTCAGTAGGTGTGTGATTCGGGCAGAGACCGAGGGGGTGAGGTGAGGGGTTGAGAGATAGATTTGTGTGTCGTCGGCATAGATGTGGTAGTTGAAGCCGTGAGAGTGTATGAGTTGGCCAAGGGAGGAGGTGTAGATGGAGAAGAGAAGGGGCTCGAGGACAGAGCCTTGAGGGACCCCAACAGAGAGGGGGAGTGAGGGGGAGGTGGTAGCATTATAGGTAACACTGAAAGAGCGTTGTGACAGGTAGGATAAGAGCCAGGAGAGAGCAGAATCTCTGAGGCCGAGGGAGTGTAGTATTTTGAGGAGGAGGGGGTGGTCAACTGTGTCGAAGGCCACAGAGAGGTCAAGGAATAGGAGCACTGAATAGTGGCCATTAGCTTTATATAAAATTCTTTTTTTTTTTTTTGTACAGGTGGATTGATGAACCAAGTTTTCGGTCATGTTGATCTTCATAAATACGGCTGAGTCACATGGAAAACAAGACATATGGTTGTCTTAATTGACTGAAAGTCTTTATTGCAGTTCACTGGAGGATTCACACGGGACACAAGTCATATCTGTGTTGTAAAAGTCATGGTTTGGATCCTCTTCCACATTGATTCAGCAGGAGAAAAGTAATTTCAGTGTTCTGGAAGTGACAATGGCTTTACAATAAAGTCCAACTAAGTATAAATAAGAGGAGTCATTTCAAACTACTTATTTGGAGATTTTACAATGGAGAGAAAATATATCACACACCAGAAGGTTCACAAGGGAGAGAAGTCATATCGGTGTTCTGAATGTGATAAAGCTTTTACACGGAAGTCAGATCTTATCAGACATCAGAGGATTCACACTGGAGAGAGGTCATATCAGTGTTCTGATTGTGATAAAGCTTTTACACAGAAGTCACATCTTATCAGACAACAGAAGATTCACACTGGAGAGAAGCCATATCAGTGTCCTGAATGTGATAAAGCTTTTATAAAGAAATCAAATTTTTTCAGACATCAGAGGATTCACACTGGAGAGAAGTCATATCAGTGTTCTGAATGTGATAAAGCTTTTACATTGAAGTCACATCTTATCAAACACCAGAGGATTCACACTGGAGAGAAGCCATATCAGTGTTCTGAATGTGATAAAGCTTTTACTGTGAAGTCAAATCTTATCACACACCAGAAGATACACACTGGAGAGAAGCCATATCAGTGTTCTGAATGTGATAAAGCTTTTACTCAGAAGTCAAATCTTATCAGACACCAGAGGGTTCACACTGGAGAGAAGCTATATCAGTGTTCTGAATGTGATAAAGCTTTTACAGATAAATCACATATTATCCCACACCAGAGGATTCACACTGGAGAGAAGCCATATCAGTGTTCTGAATGTGGCAAAGCTTTTACATATAAGTCAGATCTTATGAAACACCAGAGGAGGCACACTGGAGAGAAGCCATTTTAATGCTCTCAATGTGACCAAGTTTTACAGTTAATGTCGGTCTAATCTATCATCGGAGGTTTCATAAATTTCTGCATTGATTAAATTCTGGAAGAAAAGGAATATTAAAGAAGTTTCAGGTGTCACAGGTTTGTTTCACATCCCCAATGTCATCCCACAAGCTAAAGAAGAAGGGACAAGTTAAAATGTTACTTTAAAAGAAACAAACTAAAATCTGAGCAAACTGGAATGTAATGATTGGATGAACTGAGTTTAGTGCTTATGTCCATCAAGCACACAACTAGAAGGGATTTGAATATTTTATCTTTTGACATTTTTTGATGGGGGGAAGGACTGATGGTTGTGTTATTGGTCTTGATGGAGAAGTCAGGGAGGGGGCACAGGCTGGGGGGAATACTAAGAGCTCAGATTTGTTAAGATTGAGTTGGAGGAAGTGGAGTGACATCCATTCCGATATGTCGCTTAGTAGGTTAGTAATGAGAGAGGAGACTGAAGGGGCGAGGTGAGGAGTAGAAAGATAGATTTGTGTGTCATCAGCATAGAGATGGTACTTAAAACCATGGCAGTAGGGGAAGGAGGTGTAGATGTAGAAGAGTAGGGGTCCAAGATCGGAACCTTTAGGAACCCCTATGGAAAGAGGGAGTGAAGAGGAGATGCAGAGTTATAGTTAACTCTGCTATCTCCTGGTTCTCCTACCTATTGCAGTGCTTGTTCAGAGTCTTGGAGGCCAACTGAGTGGAGTTTTTTGAGGAGAAGGGGTTGGTCAACCATATCAAAAGCTGCAGAGAGGTCAAATAGTAAGAGTATGGAGTAGTGGCCATTGGTTAGGATGAGTATGGAGTAGTGGCCATTGGTTGGGATGAGTACAGAGTAGTGGCCATTGGTTGGGATGAGTATGGAGTAGTGGCCATAGATTGGGATGAGTACAGTGTAGTGATCATTGGCTGGGATGAGTACAGAGTAGTGATCATATGCTGGGATGAGTACGGAGTAGTGATCATTGGCTGGGATGAGTACGGAGTAGTGATCATTGGCTGGGATGAGTACGGAGTAGTGATCATTGGCTGGGATGAGTACGGAGTAGTGGCCATTGGTTGGGATGAGTACGGAGTAGTGGCCATTGGTTGGGATGAGTACGGAGTAGTGGCCATTGGTTTTAGCAGTTAGTAGATCATTAGTGAGTTTTAGTAGGGCAGTTTCAGTGGAGAGTAGTGAGCGAAAGGCAGACTGTAAAGGGTCAAGAAGGTTGTTGTCGGTGAGGTGGGAGGAGCTCAGGCAATTGTAGACTAAGCGTTCTAAGAGTTTAAAAGTAAACGAGAGCAGGGAGGTGGTTCTTAAGTTGTTCAGGTTGGTGGGGTCCAGGGAGGATTTTTTAAGTATGGGAGTGATGTGCGCATGCTTTAGAGGGGAGGGGAATACGCCGGTAGAGAGGGAGAGATTGGAGATGTGGGTGAGGGAGCAGATGAGGGAAGAGGGGGGTGACCAGAGGAGTCGAGAGGGGATAGGGGGCAGGTAGTGAGACGGGCTTCTGAGAGAACCTTAATGAGCTCTTCAGTAGTAGCAAGGTCAAAAGAGGAAAGTGTTGAGGGAGGTTTAGTATGAGGTATGCTAAGTGGGATGGATGTCTGTGCAGTGGAGATTCTCCTATGAATTGCATCAATCTTGTTTTTGAAATGATTTGCAATCTCATGTGCAGTGAGTGAGGTACTGGGTGGAGGTGGAGAAAGCTGAGAGTTAGAAGTAGAGAAGAGACAACGAGGACTGGATGACAAGCTATTGATGAGAGTGACAAAGTAGGCTTGTCTGGCAGCATGGAGGGAGGAATTGTATGTTAAGAAAGCATATTTATATCGGGTGAATGCTTGGTGAGATTTGGTTTATGCCACATTCGCTCCAGCACACGACTATGTCATTTAAGATGTCCGGTGTGGTCAGTCTGCCAAGGTTGTAATGGTCGGGGCCTGATGCTTCATGTTAGAGGAGCAAGTGAGTCTAATGCGGATGAAAGTGAACTGTTGTAGACAGCAGTGGCCAGGTCAGGGCAGGGGAGAGATTCTGTCATAGAGGCGGTCAGTTGCAGAGTGGAAAGGAGAAGGGTTCAAGTTGTGAAGGTTTCTACGGGTAATTGCTGATTGGAGGGATAGGTGTTTGAAGATGAGGAGACTGTGAAGGTGATGAGATTGTGATCATAGAGAGGAAAGGGGGTGTTTGTGAGGTTGTAGGATATCATCTCATAGGTGACAACCTTTCAGGCAGGTCTGTGTCTGTGACACCAGCTAGAAAGAAGTCTCTGTTCAGTGAGAAAACAACATCCCAAGCTCATGCAGGCCTTCCAATACTGAGTTACTGCTGATTTAGGGGATGTATTCAGCAGTAAAACGTAAGCCCAGCTGGCCACTTGTGTTCCATGTGGTTCTGCCAAATGGGATTCCATCAGGTGAAGATCAGAAATCCTTGTTCCATGTTTTCTCTTTCCAGCTATTACTCCTCTCCATAGACTAATCACACAATACAACTGCCAGAGATCTGAACTTACAAAGTGCTGAGTGTGCGGTCATATTCCTACCACTTCTTCCGGGGGACTGACATTCCTCTGATTGGGGTTCACAATAATCACTCTGAGTGCACACATCTCTTTTTGGTGGAAAGTTTGTAAAGAAAACTTCTTCTCCCTGGAAATATTACAACGTTGGCACCAAAGTGTAACTATGGGCAAAATCACTAATGACATTAATAATGAAATCTGTCATTAGCAGAGCAGGTTTTGTTTTCTGAGTCTCCTTTTGTTTTATTTTTTGTTGTCCTTCCCAGTAGATTGTTTTTTGTCTACTTCCTGTAGAAGGCCAAGTCTTTTGGGAAAAATGGCAGTTGGAGGGGTTGGGGCAAATCCTATAACACTGCTGGGGGTGCTCACAACTGTCAGTTGTCATTCATATGGGGGGTTGGACCTTATAGAGAACCTGTTGCTGTAACTGCTGTAGAAGCGTTAGCTGAAGTTGGGCTTTACTTGTTGTGTGTCTTACTTATAACACAGGTCTGCGACTAAAAAGCTGTTTGATTATTTTCCATGTATTTTGGTGTGCTGAAAACAAATAAAAAAATATTGAAAACAAATAAAATTTTGAAAAAACTCTTAGACGTCATGATTTGCCACAAACTGCAAAATTGTCTTCAAATTTATAAAAAAAAAATTAATTTTTTGGGGGTTTTTTTATATTATGGGTTTTTAACCAAATTTAAAGTCCAAATTACTATTAATTAATTCACATAAGTGCATTTAAGATATAAAATGCCAAAAAAACCTTAAAGGGGTTGTCCGAATTATGTAAAAAAAAATATAGCACTGTAAATCTGATGGTCAGCAATATATACATAAGCTAAGCAAGTTTTAGGGAAACAAATTCTATTTCCTCATTTCCCTAGTTCTCTTCTGGCCCTTTGTTGTTATTTGCTCTTAACTAGGAAAACGCATTGACTCCTGCTGCTTTCCTCTGGGTAAATGCATCTATCTCCTATCTCCGCTCTTAACTAGGAAAACGCATTGACTCCTGTTAAATTCAGAACAAATGGTGTATTTATATTTGTGTATGTTGACCAGTCCTCACCTCCAGCTGCACTCAGATTTATGACTGTAGCCTGTTCCCAATGAAACATCCCCCACTATTCATGTGATCCTTATCAGCTTCTAATTGGGGTGGAGTTGAATGCTCATTTGAGCATCTCCCTATAAATTTAGATCAGCTCATGGCGGGAGGTCACTGATGGGGGGGCACAGTCTCTGATGGGGGTGCTGCATTGAGCGAGTGCTGCGTTGAAGGAGTGCAAAGCAGTTAAACACAGCAGTTGAACTAAAGCAGGAGAACTTCAGCAGCAGGAAGACACAACAACAGCAAGAAACTCTACTGCACGCTGGACAGACTGCAAGCAAACACCCTGGGAAACATCTCTTACATGCCTGAGTCCCACTCCGTGTACCTTTATATAATACGCCCCTCTTCTCCTTATCATATTACTATCCTCTGTTCCCAAATCTCATTTCTTTACCCCTCTGCTCCACCCCAAAACTTGTACATCTCCCCCTCATTGCTATCATCTCCCTACTATTGCTCTCATCACCTCCCCAAAATGCCTCTTCCACTCCTCCTTCTCATTTTCCTCTCCTCCATTCCCAAAATCCATTCACTATATTCCTCTGCCCCTCCCAAACAATTGTATATTGTGTCCTCACTGCTTCCTTCGCTCCTCTACGGCACCTACCACCTCCTCCTATTACTCCACTCTCCCACTGACCCGAACACCTCCACTAGTAGTTTCTCACGCTCCTGCACATCCCGCTCCCATGCCACCTTTCTCACCCTTCTCTTCCTCCTAACCGCGGGAGACATCTCCCCGAATCCTAGCCCTCCACCACCTCCCTCACCCGCGCAACACTCTCCCGCCTCCACGTTCCGCCGCAACCCCCGCAACTTAGTATCTGTCCCCCTGCTCCCTAAATCTCCCCCGTTTTCATGTGCACTCCTGAACGCCCGATCAGTGTGCAACAAGCTTACCGCCATCCACAACCTCTTTGTTTCCCGCTCCCTCAACCTCCTAGCAATTACAGAAACCTGGATCCAGCCCACTGACTCTACCTCCCCTGCTGCACTCTCCTACGGAGGTCTCACCTGGACCCACTCACCCAGGCCTAACGGTCGTAAAGGTGGTGGGGTTGGTCTGCTCCTGTCACCACAGAGCACCTTCCAAGTCCTCCCAAACCTCCCCTCCCTATCCTTCTCCTCCTTCGAGGCCCACTGCGTCCGACTATTCTCCCCAACCCCCCTAAAGATTGCTGTGATATACCGGCCTCCTGGATCCATATCCTGCTTCCTGGATGACTTTTCCTCCTGGCTACCCTTCTTCCTCTCCTCTGAGCTACCCACCATCATCCTTGGGGATTTCAACATCCCTGTCAACCTCAACAACCCGGCCACATCCCATCTCCTCCACTTAACCTCCTCCTTTGCACTTGCACAGTGCATACAATCCACCACCCACTCCAACGGTAATATCCTTGATCTTGTCTTCTCCAACCGCTGCGCTCCCCACAACCTCACTAACACCCCCTTCCCTCTCTCTGACCACAGCCTTATTACCTTCTCTATCTCCTCGTCCTCCAATGCCTACCCCTCCAAATGTCACACTACTACCAGCCATAACCGCCGCAACCTTAACCCTGCCCCCTCCACTCTGCAACTGATCAACTCCATGACAGCATCCTCCCCCTGTCCTGCCCCGACTTGGCTATGACTGCCTACAACAACACGCTGTCAACAGCCCTTGACTCACTAGCGCCTCTAACCACACGCAACATCAAACCCCGACTGCTCCAGCCCTGGAAGACTGATCACACCTAAACCCTCAAACGACACAGTCGTGCCCTGGAGCGACTATGGCGCAAAACCAAATCCCAACAAGCCTTCGCCCGATACACATCTGCCTTCCACACCTACACCTCCTCCTTCCACGCAGCCAAACAAGCCTACTTCCTGACCCTCATCAAGGCCTTCTCCTCAAATCCTTGCCGACTCTTCTCCACCTTCAACTCTCTACTCTCGCCACCCCCACCTCCACCCAGCACCTCACTCACTGCCCTTGAGATTGCCAATCACTTCAAAAACAAGACTGACACAATCCGCAAGGACATTGCCGCAACTCACATGCCCTTTCAACCTTTCCCCTCTCACACAGCTACCCCCTCATCCTCCCTCCCCCTCGACATAACCAGCAGGGACTTCGTCGCTGCTCAACCTCCCTCCCCCTCCATCCTATGCTCCCTCACCAACATCTTCAATCTCCCCCTCTCCTCCGGCACTTTCCCCTCTCCTCTGAAACATGCACACATCACCCCCATACTTAAAAAGCCCTTTCTGGACCCCAATGACCCGAACAACCTCAGACCCATCTCCCATTTACATCTAAACTCCTTGAGCGCCTAGTCTACACCCGCCTATGCTCTCACCTCAACGACAACAACCTCCTCGATCCCCTACAGTCTGGCTTCCGTCATCTACACTCCACCAAAACTGCCTTACTCAAACTCTCCAACGACCTGCTAACCGCCAAAGCTAATGGCCACTATTCAGTGCTCCTACTCCTTGACCTCTCTGCAGCCTTCGACACAGTCGACCAACCCCTCCTCCTCAAAAAACTACACTCCCTTGGCCTCAGAGATTCTGCTCTCTCCTGGCTCTCATCCTACCTGTCACAACGCTCTTTCAGCATTACCTATAATGCTACCACCTCCCCCTTACTCCCCCTTTCCTTTGGGGTCCCTCAAGGTTCCGTCCTTGGGCCCCTTCTCTTCTCCATCTACACCTCCTCCCTTGGCCAACTCATACACTCTCACGGCTTCAACTACCACCTCTATGCCGGCGACACACAAATCTATCTCTTAACCCCCCACCTCACCTCCTCGGTCTCCGCCCGAATCACACACCTACTGAGCGACATATCAGACTGGATGTCGCTCCACTTCCTTAAACTGAACCTCTCCAAAAGCAAGTTTCTTGTCTTCCCCCCAGCCCGGACACCACCCCCCATTGACTTCTCCATCACATCCAACAACGCCACCATCAAACCCGCCCCACAGGCCAGAGTACTTGGTGTCATTCTGGACTCCAACCTATCCTTCCAGCTCCAAGTCCAATCTTTAGCAAACTCGTGCAGACTCCACCTCCGCAACATCGCCAAAATACGCACGTTCCTAACTCCAGAAACCACTAAACAGCTCATCCACTCCCTCATCATATCACGACTCGACTACTGCAACTCCCTCCTCACTGGCCTGCCTCGCCGCTGGTTATCCCCGTTTCAGTCGATCCTGAATACGGCTGCCAGACTCATTCACCTTTCCAACCGCTCCATCTCCGCCACCCCCATCTGCCAATCCCTCCACTGGCTTCCGATTGCGCAACGGATCAAATTAAAAATCCTAACACTAACGTACAAAGCCGTCCACCATACTGCCCCGAACTACATCACTGACCTAATATCCAAGTACCGCCCAGCACGCACACTCCGCTCCTCACAAGACCTCCTTCTCTCTTGTTCCCTGGTCTCCTCCTCCCACACCCACTTCCCGGACTTCTCCAGGGTGTCACCCATCCTCTGGAACTCCCTGCCCCAACCCATCAGATTATCACCTACTCTCCTCTCCTTTAGGCGCACCCTGAAAACCCATCTCTTCAGGGAAGCCTACCCCACCCCCTGCTAACTTGCTGACCTCCTCCACTCTTCCTACCACTCCATCCCCCACAGCTATCTCCTCCTGTGCGACCATCCCCTCCCTCCTAGATTGTAAGCTCGAAAGAGCAGGGCCCTCGATCCCCTCATGTTTTGCATTGTATTGTTACTGTTCTGTCACATGTTCTGTCCCTCTTTGTAATGTACAGCGCTGAGCCAACTATTGGCGCTTTATAAATACTGTATAATATAATAATAGGAGGGAGGGGATAGTGGTACAGGAGGAAGTGGCTATGGGTGATGCAGTGGTAGGAGGAGTGGAGGGGATTGGCTGTTAGGTGAGGGTGGGGTAGGCTTCCCTGAAGAGATGGGATTTCAGGGTGTGCCTTAAGGTGAGGAGGGTAGGTGACAGTCTGATGGATTGGGGTAGTGAGTTCCAGAGGATGGTGGAAGTCCTGGAAAAGTCCTGAAGTCATGCGTCTGAGGTTGAGAGCAGGGAGCTAGAAAGTAGGAGGTCTTGTGAGGAGTGAAGATTACGGGTTGGGTGGTATTTAGGTATCAGGTCGGTGAGTTAGTTTGGGGCAGCGTTATGAATGGCTTTGTATGTCTGTGTTAGTAGTTTGAATTTAATGCGTTGGGCAATCAGGAGCCAGTAGAGGGAATGACAGAGGGGGGGGGGGGGGGGGGTGGCAGAGGCGGAGTGGTTGGTAAGGTGGATGAGTCTGGCCGCTGAGTTCAGGATAGACTGAAGCGGGGATAGCCTGCGGTGAGGTGGGCCGGTGAGGAGGGAGTTGCAGTAGTCCAGATGTGAGATAATGAGGGAGTGAACGAGTTGTTTAGTAGTGTCTGGGGTTAGGAAAGTACGTATTTTGGAGATGTTGCGGAGGTGGATCCTGCATGAGTTTGCCAACGATTGGACATGGGGTTTGAAGGACAGGTTTGAGTCTAGAGTGACACCTAGGACTTTGGCTTGCGGGGTGGGACTGATGGTGGCATTGTTGGTCGTGAAGGAGAGGGTGGGGGGGCGCGGGCTGGGGAGAAAATCAGGAGCTCGGTTTTGGAAAGGTTCAATTTGAGGAAATGGAGCGACATCCAGTCTGATATGTCGTTCAGTAGGTGGGTGATACGGGCAGAGACTGAAGGGGTGAGGCGAGGGGTGGAGAGGTAAATTTGCGTGTCATTGGCATAGAGGTGATAGTTGAAGCCGTGGGAGTGTATCAGTTTGCCGAAGGAGGAGGTGTAGATGGAGAAGAGAAGGGGCCCGAGGACAGAGCCTGGGGGGACCCCAACAGAGAGGGGGAAAGAGGGGGAGGTGGTTGCGTTATAGGAAACGCTGAAGGAACGTTGGGATAGATAGGATGAGAGCCAGGAGAGAGCGGAGTCTCTGATGCCGAGGGAGTGTAGTTTATTAAGGAGGAGGGGGTGGTCAACTGTGTCGAAGGCCGCAGAAAGGTCAAGGAGTAAGAGGACTGAGTAATGGACATTAGTTTTGGCGGTTAGCAGGTCGTTAGTGATTTTGAGTAGGGCGGTTTCGGTGGAGTGTAGGGGACAGAAGCCAGACTGTAGTGGATCGAGGAGATTGTTGTCAGTGAGGTGGGCGCTTAGGCGATTGTAGGCTAAGTGCTCAAGGAGTTTGGAAGTAAATGGCAGCAGGGAGATGGGTCTAAGGTTGTTCAGGTCAGTGGGGTCCAGGGAGGGTTTTTTGAGTATGGGAGTGATATGCGTGTGCTTTAGGGGGAGAGGAATGCACCAGTAGAGAGGGAGAGATTGAAGATGTGGGTGAGGGAGCGTAGGATGGAGGAGGAGGGTGACCAGAGGAGTTGTGTGGGGACAGGGTCAAAGGGGCAAGTGGTGAGGCGTGCTTCTGAGAAGACCTTAGTGACCTCCTCAGTGGTAGCAAGTGTCTTGGAAATTTGCTTTTAACAAATGTTTCCTTACCGTGAGTACCCGCAGTTGGATGCGCAGCAATCCCCCATAAAGCTATGTGAATTTTGCTTACCGCGACTGCAGCTTAACTCCACAATTCCTGCGCCTCCAACTGGTTTAGCTCTGTTGATATGTGGAGATAATGGAGCTCCCGTTACCCAGGAATGATCACACGACACTCTCAGGTTGCAGTTTTAATTCACTCTGAGACTGGCTCTAACCCCAGACTCCTGTTTTATTAAAAGCACACACACGCTCCCCCACATGAGGGTCAGGTCAATCCCCTCCCACAGAACAATGTATAGGGAGTGTCCATACACAGAATATACATCCTGATTGGAGTGTAGCCTTTCCTCTTATCTACACTGGAAACCAGTTACACCAGTCCTCCCCTCCCCCATAAGCTCTCTGTAGAGAGCGAACTTCCCATCCTTTACATGCTATCATCTCCTAGTAGTATGTACATTGTCTGCACAAGCATCCCTTAGATTAAACAGTGTCAGTCTGTATCTGGATGGGCCCGATACGATCTTTATTAAAACACATCCATCCAGATACAGTTCAGGTCGGTAGTGGCTTGCAGAGATATCCATGAGCCTACACGCGGAGTTCGCACTGCCCAGCGCCTGGCTATACAAAGTCCATGTGGTACTATGCTGCTGATATGTGGATACAGGCCCGCGGCCTACCGCCGGCGGCATTCGCATCGAATGCCGTGGTGGTATACACGCCGGTCTATAAGCGCAGATCTGCCATCTCATCCATTACCAAGCTGAGTACTGTAATACATACATTGTACATGCGCATGGCCCAATTGCAGCCTTCAGAGCTTTAATGAAGCCACACGAGAGACATATGAATAACACTCACATCTGACACATTTAAAGTTCAACCTGTAATACAAAATTTCCATGACAAGATGATTTTGTGAAGTCTGAGGTTCGCAGTGGCAAGCATGTTCTGGGTTCTAATAAGAAGGTCAATAGCTTTTTCAATGGGCAGAGATTTGTGTCCTTCGTCTACATAGAAATTCCTTTCGATGAACTGTCTTGCATCAGATCCAAATTCTTTTTCACCCTCTTGAGCTGTTTTTCTCAGTCCATAAATTGCTACTGCAGGAGAAGGACTGTTACTGAAAACATGTACCTTCATTCGGTAGTCTATGACTACATCGTTGGCATCATTATTGCGGAACCTGAGGAAGTTTCTGTAGTCTTCGCAGACGATGAAACAGTGGAACATCTGCTGAATGTCAGCCATAACTGCAATTGGCTCTTGTCTGAAGCAAAGTAAAACTCCTATGAGATTGTTGTTCAGATTAGGCCCAGTGAGAAGATTGTCAATGAGGAAGACACCTTCATGACGAGCACTTGAGTCAAAGACCACCCTAATCTGATCAGGCTTGTGAGGATGGTAGACCCCAAAGCATGGTAGGTACCAACATTCTTCTCCTTCCGTAAGAGGAGGTGCAGGCTCAGCATGATCTCTCTCAAACAACTTCTGTATAAAGTCCACAAAGTGCTTTTTCATCTCAGGCTTCTGGTTCAAACTGTGTTTTAAAGAAACAAACCGTGATTTTGCATGTAGCTGTTGTTTGGTAGTCTCTTTGGGTCCGAAATGGTAGAGGTGTTACCCAACTGTTGGAATCATCTTGGTAGAGCTCTTGACTCATGGTTTTCAAGAATTCTTTGTCTTCTATGGTAGCTGCCAACTCATTGTTTTTAGTGGTTACCTCAGACACTGTGTTGCCGATGCTGTCAACCCAGAGATTAAGAGATTTCTTATTGTCTTGTATGATGGGCCGTTGTGCACCTTTTTCAAACAGTCTTTCTTTCACCAAATCCCACCGAGCGTTCACAAGTTATAAATCTGCCTTCCTAACATACACTTCCTCCTTTTATGCTGCCAAACAAGCCTACTTTGTCACTCTTATCAATACCTTCTCTTCGAGTCCTCGCCGGCTCTTCTCTACCTTTAACTCTCTACTTTCTCCACCCCCACCGCCAGCTAGCGCCTCACTCATTGCCCACGAGATTGCAAACCACTTCCAAAACAAGATTGACGCAATTCGTAGGGACATCGCCACCACACAGACACCCACCCCACTTAGCATTCCTCATATCATACCTCCCTCAACACTCTTCTCCTTTGACCTCGCTACCACTGAAGAGGTCTTCAAGGTCTTCTCAGAAGCCCGTCTCACTACCTGCCCCCTGGATCCTGTCCCCTCACAACTACTACGGTCACCCTCCTCCTCCATCCTATGCTCCCTCACTCACATCTTCAATCTTTTCCTCTCTACAGGTGCCTTCCCCTCCCCTCTAAAGCACGCGCACATCACTTAAAAAACCCTCCCTAGACCCCAACCAACCTAAACAATCTAAGACCCATCTCCCTACTGCCATTTACCTCTAAACTCCTAGAACGCTTAGTCTACAATCGCCTGAGCTCCTCCCTCACTGACAGCAACCTTCTCGACCCTTTACAGTCTTGCTTTCGCCCCTACACTCCACCGAAACTGCCCTACTAAAACTCTCTAATGACCTACTAACTGCAAAAACCAATGGCCACTATTCAATAGTCCTACTACTCGACCTCTCCGCGGCTTTTGACACGGTTGACCATCCCCTCCTCCTCAAAAAACTCCACTCTCTTGGCCTCAGAGACTCCGCTCTCTCCTAGTTCTCCTCCAATTTATTGCAGAGCTCCTTCAGTGTTACCTATAATGCTGCCTCCTTTTCTTCACTCCCTCTCTCTGTAGGGGTCCTTCAAGGTTCTGTCCTTGGACCCCTTCTCTTCTCCATCTACATCTTCTCCCATGGTCACTTGATAAACTCCCACAGCTTCACCATAAATATCGGTAACACAATCATCAGTCCATCCCCTCATGCCCCAGATCCAATCGCTGACAAAATCATGTAGACTACACGTCTGCAACATCTCCAAGATACGACCGTTCCTAACCCCGGAAACCACTAAGCAACTTATTCACTCCTTTGTTCTATCACGCCTCAACTATTGTAACTCCCTTCTCATTGGCCGACCTCATTGCAGGCTATCCCCACTCCAGTCTATCATGAACGTTGCTGCCAGACTCATCCACCTTACTAACCATTCTGTATCTGCCACCCCTCTCTGCCAATCCCTCCACTGGCTCCCAATTGCCCAACAGATAAAATTCAAAACACTTACACTGACATATAAAGCCATCCACAACACTGCCCCAATTTACATATCCGATCTTATCTCTAAATATCACCCAAACTGCACACTCCACTCCTCGCAAGACCTCCTACTCTCTAGCTCCCTTATCTCCTCCTCCCATGCTCATCTCCAAGACTTCTCCAGGGCGTCACCCATCCTCTGTAACTCCCTACCCCAATCTATCAGACTATCACCTACTCTACTTACCTTTAGGCGATCATTGAAAACCTATCTCTTCAGGGATGCCTATCCCGCCCTCTGATATTTCTGGAATCCTCTACTCTTCCAACCAGTCCATCCCCCACAGTTACTACCTACTGTACCATTCACTCCTCCCTCCTAGATTGTAAGCTCCAAGGAGCAGGGCCCTTAAATCCCTCTTGTATTGAACTGTATTGTTACTGTATTGTCTCCCACTATAATGTAAAGCGTTAAGCAAACCGTTGGCGCCATATAAATCCTGTATAATAATAAAAATAATATCAGAACACAATTCAAACATCAGACCAACAGCAGGAAGTCTGCTAACTGAATGTGTAATGCAATCTGTCATTAGCATTCCCAGAGTTCCCTCTGCAACATAGTTGTATCAGCTGTTGGTCCTGTCTGTAGATCTGTTATTTTCCCACCTTCTGTAACAGGGTGACAACCCTGATCATTCTGCAGGAACATTACACAGCAGTGTTGTCACCCTGTACAGGGTAGTCTTAGATAGATTACACAGGTCTGCAAAAACATTTTTTTCAAGAGTTGTTTTGGTTATTCCACGTAATCTTTATGTTTTTTGGTGCGCTGAATCCAAAAATAACCTCCATTTTGTCATAGGACATCACGTTTCCTGACAATTTAGGTAAATATGTTAAAAAAGGCAATACCTCAAAATAAATGGAAATAGACTTATAAAATTAAATTTTTATTACTATTTTTTCATGAAAATCCTTTTTTGAACTGAAATGAGCTCACCTACACACACTAAACTCGATTCTTCTTCCCTGTGAGGCTCCTCTTGGTGCATTTACGCTTGTGAGTAGCATCTGGAATGTCTCTCTGAAGCATCCAACAGTAGTCTGCCATCATTGTAATTAGAGATGAGCGAATTAAAGTAGGCGAAGTGGAATTCGAGTCGAATATCGGAAAATTGACGCGCGAATCGAAATTTTTCCTAAAATGGCGGCGGACATGTGCGGCGACGGAGCGGGGATGTCTGGGAAGGCGCGCAGACAAGGCGCGCTGACCCATAATGCATTCCTTAATGACATGTGATCGCATTAGCCAATCAGCAGCCAGCCAGCCAGCACTGTGTAATGGTCGAGCTATAAATAGCGGCCATTTTAGAATTCTTCATTTGCCTCCAGTCATTGAACAGAGGCAGACCGCTCTGTATTAGGGACAGAGTTAGGGCCACAGAAACGTTACTTGGGGACAGAGAAGCATTACTCAGGGACACAGAATTGTTAGTGAGGGCCACAGAATCGTTACTTAGGGCCACAGAAACTTTAGTTAGGGCCACAGAATTGTTACTCAGGGACAGACAGAATAGTTACTGAGGGCCACAGAACTGTTACTTAGGGCCACAGAAACGTTATTAGGGCCACAGAATTGTTACTCAGGGACAGACAGAATTGTTACTGAGTGCCAGAGAATTGTTAGTTAGGGCCACAGAAACTTTAGTTAGGGCCACAGAATTGTTACTCAGGGACAGACACAGAATTGTTACTGAGGGCCACAGAACTGTTACTTAGGGCCACAGAAACGTTATTAGGGCCACAGAATTGTTACTCAGGGACAGACAGAATTGTTACTGAGTGCCAGAGAATTGTTACTTAGGGCCACAGAAACTTTAGTTAGGGCCACAGAATTTTTACTCAGGGACAGACACATAATTGTTACTGAGGGCCACAGAACTGTTACTTAGGGCCACAGAAACGTTATTAGGGCCACAGAATTGTTACTCAGGGACAGACAGAATTGTTACTGAGCGCCAGAGAATTGTTACTTAGGGCCACAGAAACTTTAGTTAGGGCCACAGAATTGTTACTCAGGGACAGACACAGAATTGTTACTGAGGGCCACAGAACTGTTACTTAGGGCCACAGAATTGTTACTCGGACAGACACAGAATTGTTACTCAGGGACACAGAATTGTTACTGAGGGCCACAGAACCGTTACTTAGGGCCACATAAACGTTAATCAGGGACACAGAATTGTTACTGAGGGCCACAGAACCGTTACTTAGGGCCACATAAACGTTAATCAGGGACACAGAATTGTTACTGAGGGCCACAGAACCGTTACTTAGGGCCACAGAATTGTTACTCAGGGACACAGAATTGTTACTGAGGGCCACAGAACTGTTACTTAGGGCCACAGAATTGTTACTCGGACAGACACAGAATTGTTACTCAGGGACACATAATCGTTGAATTAAAGAGTATGTCAGACAACATGCAGAGGAGTGGCAGAGGAGGCAATGTTTTAGGAGCGAGCAGACGTGGCAGCAGAGGAAGGGGTTGAGGCAGCACTATTCGCAGCCAGAGGCCAGTGCTCCCGGTGTCATCCAGCGGTCGTGCCTCCACCGACAACCCTGCCGTCATCGATTGGTTGGCTCGGTTGTCTTCCTCTTCCCAGGTCACCTCTGACACCTACAGCCAACGGTCGGTGGGTACGTCAGACACAACCGTTAGTTGGCATGGCCCGGGAGCAAGCCCACTGAAATCACGTGTCCTCTACCTGCCCCTGTCCTTTGCTGTTCCCTCACCAAGCGAAGTATCGCATGCTGTGGGCTCAGCCCCACTGTACAGTGAGGAAGAGCTAACAGAGGGCGGTCAGGAACGGGGGGAGACATCCGCCTTTTCAGCAGCCAGGCGAACAAGTACTGGCGAGGAGAGTGGCTCGGTAGCCGGTCTAGAGACAGGTCTGTCTCCTGACCCAGACGCAGCCGAGGGGGCTAGTAGTGAGGCGGAGACCCTACTTGATGATGAGGAGGTTGATCGCACTTGGCTGCCTCGTCGTCATCAGGCAATTTCTTCTGCATCATCAGGAGAAGAGGGTGCCAGCTTGGCAGCGAGCGAAACAGTCGGTGGGTTGCCCAGGAGGCAGCAGGGTCGCATCAGTGTCAGTGGAGCCAAACGGCCACATAGTAGAGCACCAGCTCCACTGCAGCCTACCACCACGGCCAGTAGTGGTGCCGGTGCGCACGGAGGAAGTAGCAGTCAGCCAGTGAGGAGTAGCGGGGGCAAAGTTTCCTACTCGGTGGTGTGGCAATTTTTCGTCAAGCCGCCCGAGGAAGTAAACGTAGCCGTATGTCGACTATGTGGCCAGAAATGCAAGCGTGGCCAGGGGGCCCATGTTGGGACTACAGCGTTGCGTCAGCATATGCAGCGTCACCATTCGGTGGCCTGGGAAAACCGTGATAAAGATACGGCGGTTCTGCCTGCCCCAGCCCCCGCTCCATCACCCGCTCCGTTACTTGCTCCGTCACCCGACGTCGTCAATCGCCCTCTATCAGCCAGTCAAGGCTCCAACACCTCTGCTGAGGGGAGTTGTCGCTCGTTGGCATCTTCCGCTCGTTCAGATGCTCCTTCTCCTGCTACTCCTCTTCTCGGATTCCGTCAACAGTCTTTCTTGGAATCCGTTTCCAAGAGACAACAGTTTGCGAGCACGCACCCGACGGTGCAAAAGCTGAACGTCCTCCTGTCCAAGTTGCTGGTGCTGCAGTCCCTCCCTTTCCAACTGGTGGACTCAGCACCTTTCCGAGAAATGATGGCTTGTGCCGCGCCGCGGTGGAGAGTGCCAAGCCGTCATTTCTTCGCCATAAAGGCAGTGCCACCCCTGCATTCACATGTAGAAGAGATGGTGGGCCAGTCTTTGAGCATGTCGGTCTCTGCCAAAGTGCACGGCAGCGCCGACGTGTGGAGCTGTAACTACGGTCAGGGACAGTACATGTCATTTACGGCCCACTGGGTGAACGTGGTGCCGGCACAGCCGCACCAGCAACTTGGACAGGTCACGACGCTTTTGCCTCCACGTTTGCACGTCCTTGGTCCAGCAAACATGTCCGCCTCTACCACCTCTTCTTCCGCCGTGTCCTCAGCCGCCACCCCCGTGCCAAGTCCCATTACCCGACCGGCATATCACATGTGCAGGGCGCAACGGTGTCACGCTGTGCTGCACCTGGTATGCCTTGGCGAACGTAGTCACACAGGGGAGGAACTTCTGAGTGTAATGAACAGAGAAATCGACAGATGGCTGTCTCCACGCAAACTGAAAATCGGAACCATGTTGACCGACAACGGAAAGAACATGGTGTCTGCTCTGCGTCAAGGAAGGTTGTGCCATGCGTCATGCATGGCTCACGTGTTCAATCTGGTTGTCAAGCGGTTCCTAAAATCCACCATCCCACTGCAAGACATCCTTAAAATGTCACGTAATCTTTGCATGCATTTCAGCCATTCCTACACCGCAAAGAACACCCTCATTGAGCTGCAGCGGCAGAAAGGAATTCCACAGCATCGCCTGATCTGCGATGTTGCAACAAGGTGGAATTCAACCCTACACATGTTAGACCGCCTTTACGAGCAGCGAAAGGCCATCACCGATTTCCTGATGTTACAAGTGGATAAAGGTACTCCCCTGTGTAACTTCGATGTCAGCCATTGGCAGCTCATGCATGACACCTGCCGCTTGCTCAGGCCCTTTGAGGAGGCCACGCTATTCGTGAGTCGGCAGGACTATGGGATGAACGACGTCATTCCTCTGTTGCACGTCCTTGAACAAATGCTGTTAACAAGGGCTGGTCAGGGTGCCGTAGACGTGGCGCACAGATCTCAACGCCACATGACCCCTGTGGGACCAGGACAGGAAGAAGAGGAGGAGGTAGAGGAGGACATTTGTGCTCAGGAATTATTGAGTGAAATGGGTGGTTTTTCCACTCAGCGGACAGGAGTGGAGGAGCAGGAGCATCTGGTAGAGGAGGAGGAGGAGGAGACAGAGGACCCAGACGCACCGTGGCAGTATGCTGTGGAGATGGAGGCAGGGAGTCCCTCGCATTCCTTGGCACAAATGGCCCATAGCATGCTCGGTTGCTTGCGTAGCGACAGCCGAATAATAACCATCAGACAGAGGGATGACTTTTGGCTGTCCACCTTGTTGGACCCTCGCTATCGTTCCAAAATGGTGGCCTTTTTCACACCTGCTGAGAGGGAGGCCAAAATTACGTACTATAAAAACCACCTATGTAGTCAGTTGGTCTCTGCCTTTGTGCGCCAGCGTCCATCCTCAGACACTGTGGGCCCTGTGCGCTCGCGTTCCGCTGCCATGGCAGCAGGGGAGGGGTGGGGTGGTAGGAGCAGTGGCAGCTCCACCAGCAGCAGCTGCCTCAGTCTGCAGTCGATGATGAGTAGCTTTCTTCACCAGCGCAGTGAGGAAACTACTAACCAGCCGCAGCAGCAGCATCAGGTGGACCTGGAGCAGGAGCTCAAACAACAGGCTTGGGCCTACTTGGACAGCACCCTGCCAACCGAGGTAGACAATCCCCTTGACTACTGGGCAACAAAACTTGACCTTTGGCCCCAACTAGCTGAATTTGCCCTTGAAATGCTGTCATTCCCGGCCAGTAGCGTGGCATCGGAGCGCGTGTTTAGTGCGGCAGGAGGTATTGT
This sequence comes from Staurois parvus, assembly GCF_062004578.1. NCBI lineage: Eukaryota > Metazoa > Chordata > Amphibia > Anura > Ranidae > Staurois > Staurois parvus. The sequence continues at coordinate 313,941 of NW_028319483.1, read as the reverse complement.
AACTCCGCGGAGGACACGACTGTCCACCCAAAGTGTGGAGAGACTCACGTTTGTGAAAATGAATCAGGCGTGGATTAGTCTTGATTTCAAACCACCAGTTCCTGACACAACTGACTAAATCCGCCATGAATCATGCCCCTGCCATGTGCCACTTTCAGGTCTCCTCACACACTGCTGGTGTGTTCCATTTTTTGTCATAGGGTGCTGGCAGATTACGGGCCTCCCATTGCTGCTGTCTCCATCACCACACTCTGCCATGTGCCACATTCAGGTCTCTTCACACTGCTGTTGTGTTGAATTTTTTGACATAGGGTGCTGGCAGATTACGGGCCTCCCATAGCTGCTGCCAGGCCCCTAATCTGCCATGGGCCCCTATATACCGCCTCCTCATGCTGCTGCCAAGTCCAGAGTCTCTCATGGGACCCTGTACGGCCTCCCATTGCTGCTGTCTCCATCGCCACACTCTGCCATGTGCCACTTTCAGGTCTCCTCACACACTGCTGTTGTGTTGAATTTTTTGACATAGGGTGCTGGCAGATTACGGGCCTCCCATAGCTGCTGCCAGGCCCCTAATCTGCCATGGGCCCCTATACCGCCTCCTCATGCTGCTGCCAAGTCCAGAGTCTGTGATGGGTCCCTGTACGGCCTCCCATTGCTGCTGTCTCCATCGCCACACTCTGCCATGTGCCACATTCAGGTCTCTTCACACTGCTTGTGTTTTCAATTTTTTGACATAGGGTGCTGGCAGATTACGGGCCTCCCATAGCTGCTGCCAGGCCCCTAATCTGCCATGGGCCCCTGTACCGCCTCCTCATGCTGCTGCCAGGTCCACAGTCTCTCATGCCATGTGCCACTTTCCGGTCTCCTCACACTGCTGGTGTGTTGAATTTTTTGACATAGGGTGCTGGCAGATTACGGGCCTCCCATAGCTGCTGCCAGGCCCCTAATCTGCCATGGGCCCCTATATACCGCCTCCTCATGCTGCTGCCAAGTCCAGAGTCTCTCATGGGTCCCTGTACGGCCTCCCATTGCTGCTGTCTCCCATCGCCTCACTCTGCCATGTGCCACTTTCAGGTCTCCTCACACACTGCTGTTGTGTTGAATTTTTTGACTTAGGGTGCTGGCAGATTACGGGCCTCCCATAGCTGCTGCCAGGCCCCTAATCTGCCATGGGCCCCTATATACCGCCTCCTCATGCTGCTGCCAAGTCCAGAGTCTCTCATGGGTCCCTGTACGGCCTCCCATTGCTGCTGCCAGGAGGCAGCAGGGTCGCAGCAGTGTCAGTGGAGGCAAACGGCCACGGAGTAGAGCACCAGCTCCACTGCAGCCTACCACCACGGCCAGTAGTGGTGCCGGTGTGCACAGAGGAAGTAGCAGTCAGCCAGTGAGGAGTAGCGGGGGCAAAGTTTCCTACTCGGCGGTGTGGCAATTTTTCGTCAAGCCGCCCGAGGAAGTAAACATAGCCGTATGTCGACTATGTGGCCAGAAAGTCAAGCGTGGCCAGGGGGCCCATGTTGGGACTACAGCGTTGCGTCAGCATATTCAGCGTCGCCATTCGGTGGCCTGGGAAAACCGTGATAAAGATACGGCGGTTCTGCCTGCCCCAGCCCAGGGTTCCATTTTGTCATAGGGTGCTGGCAGATTACGGGCTTCCCATAGGTGCCGCCAGGCCCCAAATCGGCCATGGGCCCCCGTACCGCCTGGTCACGCTGCTGCTGGGCCCACAGTGTGACCTGGGTCCCTGTACGGCCTCCCATTGCTTCCACTCTGCCATGTGCCACTTTGAGGTCTCCTCACACTCCTGTGCTTTTCCATTTTGACATAGGTTGCTGGCAGATTACAGGCCTCCCATAGGTGCCGCCAGGCCCCAAATCGGCCATGGGCCCCCGTACCGCCTGGTCACGCTGCTGCTGAGCCCACAGTGTGACCTGGGTCCCTGTACTGCCTCCCATTGCTTCCACTCTGCCATGTGCCACTTTGAGGTCTCCTCACACTCCTGCGGTTTTACATTTTGACATAGGTTGCTGGCAGATTACAGGCCTCCCATAGGTGCCGCCAGGCCCCAAATCGGCCATGGGCCCCCGTACCGCCTGGTCACGCTGCTGCTGGTCCCACAGTGTGACCTAGGTCCCTGTACGGCCTCCCATTGCTTCCACTCTGCCATGTGCCACTTTGAGGTCTCCTCACACTCCTGTGGTTTTCCATTTTGACATAGGTTGCTGGCAGATTACAGGCCTCCCATAGGTGCCGCCAGGCCCCAAATCGGCCATGGGCCCCCGTACCGCCTGGTCACACTGCTGCTGGTCCCACAGTGTGACCTAGGTCCCTGTACGGCCTCCCATTGCTTCCACTCTGCCATGTGCCACTTTGAGGTCTCCTCACACTCCTTTGGTTTTCCATTTTGACATAGGTTGCTGGCAGATTACAGGCCTTCCATAGGTGCCGCCAGGCCCCAAATCGGCCATGGGCCCCCGTACCGCCTGGTCACGCTGCTGCTGAGCCCACAGTGTGACCTGGGTCCCTGTACCGCCTCCCATTGCTTCCACTCTGCCATGTGCCACTTTGAGGTCTCCTCACACTCCTGTGCTTTTCCATTTTGACATAGGTTGCTGGCAGATTACAGGCCTCCCATAGGTGCCGCCAGGCCCCAAATCGGCCATGGGCCCCCGTACCGCCTGGTCACGCTGCTGCTGGTCCCACAGTGTGACCTAGGTCCCTGTACGGCCTCCCATTGCTTCCACTCTGCCATGTGCCACTTTCAGGTCTCCTCACACACTGCTGTTGTGTTGAATTTTTTGACATAGGGTGCTGGCAGATTACGGGCCTCCCAAAGCTGCTGCCAGGCCCCTAATCTGCCATGGGCCCCTATATACCGCCTTCTCATGCTGCTGCCAAGTCCAGAGTCTCTCATGGGTCCCTGTACGGCCTCCCATTGCTGCTGCCAGGAGGCAGCAGGGTCGCAGCAGTGTCAGTGGAGGCAAACGGCCACGGAGTAGAGCACCAGCTCCACTGCAGCCTACCACCACGGCCAGTAGTGGTGCCGGTGTGCACGGAGGAAGTAGCAGTCAGCCAGTGAGGAGTAGCGGGGGCAAAGTTTCCTACTAGGCGGTGTGGCAATTTTTCGTCAAGCCGCCCGAGGAAGTAAACATAGCCGTATGTCGACTATGTGGCCAAAAAGTCAAGCGTGGCCAGGGGGCCCATGTAGGGACTACAGCGTTGCGTCAGCATATGCAGCGTCGCCATTCGGTGGCCTGGGAGAACCGTGATAAAGATACGGCGGTTCTGCCTGCCCCAGCCCAGGGTTCCATTTTGTCATAGGGTGCTGGCAGATTACGGGCCTCCCATAGGTGCCGCCAGGCCCCAAATCGGCCATGGGCCCCCGTACCGCCTGGTCACGCTGCTGCTGAGCCCACAGTGTGACCTGGGTCCCTGTGCGGCCTCCCATTGCTTCCACTCTGCCATGTGCCACTTTGAGGTCTCCTCACACTCCTGTGGTTTTCCATTTTGTCATAGGTTGCTGGCAGATTACAGGCCTTCCATAGGTGCCGCCAGGCCCCAAATCGGCCATGGGCCCCCGTACCGCCTGGTCACGCTGCTGCTGAGCCCACAGTGTGACCTGGGTCCCTGTACGGCCTCCCATTGCTTCCACTCTGCCATGTGCCACTTTGAGGTCTCCTCACACTCCTGCGGTTTTCCATTTTGACATAGGTTGCTGGCAGATTACAGGCCTCCCATAGGTGCTGCCAGGCCCCAAATCGGCCATGGGCCCCCGTACCGCCTGGTCACGCTGCTGCTGAGCCCACAGTGTGACCTGGGTCCCTGTACCGCCTCCCATTGCTCCCACTCTGCCATGTGCCACTTTCAGGTCTCCTCACACTCCTGCTGGTTTCCATTTTGTCATAGGTTGCTGTATGGCCTCCCATTGCTGATGCCTCCACCGCCACACTGTGGCTCCAAACACTGGTTTTGGCCCCGTGACTGGCCAAATGAGTGAAATGTGCGGTGATTCTAAGATCGACGGCACTCATCTGCATGTCATACTGACTGACAGTATTATTTCTCTTCCCCAGCAGACTCCAAGGGCATTTAAATTAAAGGTACAGTGTTCTGCACTAATATTAAGTCTCTCTGAAGCCTAGAAACACCCTTTTTTAAGTTAAATTCACAGCGAATATATTCGACTCGAATCGAATATTGTCCACGAATTCGCCGAATCAGTCGAATCGAATTTTTGAATTCTTCGCTCATCTCTAATTGTAATGCTCCATTTTCCCTGGTATCTCCCTTCCATCTCTTTAATGTCTTGGTGGAACCGTTCACCTTGTTCCTAACTCACAGCTCCCACATTTTCAGGAAAGTAGTCAAGGTGGGACTGGAGGAAATGCACTTTCAAACTCATCAGGCAACCTAAAGCTTGAAATGCTTTCAGCATTTGTCTGACAATCTTTTTGTAGTGAGGATTAGAGATGAGCGAATTATTCAAAAATTCGATTCGGCTGATTCGACGAATTTCAGGAAGAAATTTGATTCGATGCGAATTTATTCGCTACGAAGTTAACTTATAAAAAGGGTTTCTAGGCTTCAGAGAGCCTTTAAATTAGTGCAGAACACTGTACCTTTAATTTAAATGCCCTTGGAGATGAGGAAGGAGAAGGAGAAGGAGAAGGATGAGAAGAAGGAGAAGGAGAAGGATGAGAAGAAGGAGAAGGATGAGAAGAAGGAGAAGGAGAAGGATGAGAAGAAGGAGAAGGATGAGAAGAAGGAGAAGGAGAAGGAGAAGGATGGGAAGAAGGAGAAGGAGTAGGATGAGAAGATGGAGAAGGAGAAGGATGAGAAGATGGAGAAGGAGAAGGATGAGAAGATGGAGAAGGATGAGAAGAAGGAGAAGGATGAGAAGAAGGAGAAGGAGAAGGATGAGAAGAAGGAGAAGGAGAAGGATGAGAAGAAGGAGAAGGATGAGAAGAAGGAGAAGGAGAAGGATGAGAAGAAGGAGAAGGATGAGAAGAAGGATGAGAAGAAGGATGAGAAGAAGGAGAAGGATGAGAAGAAGGATGAGAAGAAGGAGAAGGATGAGAAGAAGGATGAGAAGAAGGAGAAGGATGAGAAGAAGGAGAAGGATGAGAAGAAGGAGAAGGATGAGAAAAAGGATGAGAAGAAGGATGAGAAGAAGGAGAAGGATGAGAAGAAGGATGAGAAGAAGGAGAAGGATGAGAAGAAGGATGAGAAGAAGGAGAAGGATGAGAAGAAGGAGAAGGAGAAGGATGAGAAGAAGGAGAAGGATGAGAAGAAGGATGAGAAGAAGGAGAAGGATGAGAAGAAGGAGAAGGAGAAGGATGAGAAGAAGGAGAAGGAGAAGGATGAGAAGAAGGAGAAGGATGAGAAGAAGGAGAAGGAGAAGGATGAGAAGAAGGAGAAGGATGAGAAGAAGGAGAAGGATGAGAAGGAGGATGAGAAGAAGGAGAAGGATGAGAAGAAGGATGAGAAGAAGGAGAAGGATGAGAAGAAGGATGAGAAGAAGGAGAAGGATGAGAAGAAGGAGAAGGATGAGAAGAAGGAGAAGGATGAGAAGAAGGAGAAGGAGAAGGATGAGAAGAAGGAGAAGGATGAGAAGAAGGAGAAGGATGAGAAGAAGGATGAGAAGAAGGATGAGAAGAAGGAGAAGGATGAGAAGAAGGATGAGAAGAAGGAGAAGGATGAGAAGAAGGATGAGAAGAAGGAGAAGGATGAGAAGAAGGAGAAGGATGAGAAGAAGGATGAGAAGAAGGAGAAGGATGAGAAGAAGGATGAGAAGAAGGAGAAGGATGAGAAGAAGGATGAGAAGAAGGAGAAGGATGAGAAGAAGGAGAAGGAGAAGGATGAGAAGAAGGAGAAGGATGAGAAGAAGGAGAAGGATGAGAAGAAGGAGAAGGAGAAGGATGAGAAGAAGGAGAAGGATGAGAAGAAGGATGAGAAGAAGGATGAGAAGAAGGAGAAGGATGAGAAGAAGGATGAGAAGAAGGAGAAGGATGAGAAGAAGGATGAGAAGAAGGAGAAGGATGAGAAGAAGGAGAAGGATGAGAAGAAGGAGAAGGATGAGAAAAAGGATGAGAAGAAGGATGAGAAGAAGGAGAAGGATGAGAAGAAGGACGAGAAGAAGGAGAAGGATGAGAAGAAGGATGAGAAGAAGGAGAAGGATGAGAAGAAGGAGAAGGAGAAGGATGAGAAGAAGGAGAAGGATGAGAAGAAGGAGAAGGATGAGAAGGAGGATGAGAAGAAGGAGAAGGATGAGAAGAAGGATGAGAAGAAGGAGAAGGATGAGAAGAAGGATGAGAAGAAGGAGAAGGATGAGAAGAAGGAGAAGGATGAGAAGAAGGAGAAGGATGAGAAGAAGGAGAAGGATGAGAAGAAGGATGAGAAGAAGGAGAAGGATGAAAGGATGAGAAGAAGGATGAGAAGAAGGAGAAGGATGAGAAGAAGGAGAAGGATGAGAAGAAGGATGAGAAGAAGGAGAAGGATGAGAAGAAGGAGAAGGATGAGAAGAAGGAGAAGGATGAGAAGAAGGAGAAGGATGAGAAGAAGGAGAAGGAGAAGGATGAGAAGAAGGAGAAGGATGAGAAGAAGGAGAAGGATGAGAAGAAGGAGAAGGAGAAGGATGAGAAGAAGGAGAAGGATGAGAAGAAGGATGAGAAGAAGGATGAGAAGAAGGAGAAGGATGAGAAGAAGGATGAGAAGAAGGAGAAGGATGAGAAGAAGGATGAGAAGAAGGAGAAGGATGAGAAGAAGGAGAAGGATGAGAAGAAGGATGAGAAGAAGGATGAGAAGAAGGAGAAGGATGAGAAGAAGGACAGCTCTGTGACAGTTTCTGTCTATTTCTGACAGTTCTGTGACATTCACTCCATACAGCGGTTGAAACATTGTATCTATTCGTTTCCATAAATGACATTCTGCAGATACACTTAGAGGAGCTCTGCAGATACACTTTTTGCCGGCTTGGAATTATTCTTATTTTCATCCTACTTCTTCTTCTTCATCCTCATCTTCTTCTTCTGAGGATGAGGATGAAGAAGAAGAAGAAGAAGAAGTAGGATGAAAATAAGATTAATTCCAAGCCGGCAAAAAGTGTATCTGCAGAGCTCCTCTAAGTGTATCTGCAGAATAGAGGAGCTCTGCAGATACATTTTTTGCCGGCTTGGAATTATTCTTATTTTCATCCTACTTCTTCTTCTTCTTCATCCTCATCCTCATCCTCTTCTTCTTCTTCTGAGGATGAGGATGAAGAAGAAGAAGAAGAAGTAGGATGAAAATAAGAATTCCAAACCGGCAAAAAGTGTATCTGCAGAGTTCCTCTATTTCTGACAGTTCTCTGACAGCTCCTTCACATGTACAGCGGTTGAAACATCTGTTTCCGAATAAAAACATCTGTATCCTAAATGGAAACTAATAGATACAATGTTTCAACCGCTGTACATGTGAAGGAACTGTCAGAGAAATGTCAGAAATAGCGGAGCTCTCTGCAGGGACACTTTTGCCGGCTGATCGGGAAAAATCCGATTCGCGCACCCGAAGTAGGCAAATATTCGGATTCGCCGCGAATCGAATTTTTCCTGAAATTCGTATCGAATTCCGGTTGGCCTTGTTTGATTCGCTCATCTCTAGTGAGGATCTTTGGTATTGCCTAAAAATTTCTGTACGACTTCTTTAAATGCAATCCACCCTTCTTTGTGAGGATCCGTCATGGTATTGACAAACTCTTGATCAACTCTAAGCCTTCTAATGTCTGGTCCGACGAACTCACCTTCCTTCAATTTTGCCCCTGACAGGCCTGGAAACTTGGTGACCATTTGAATTTGAAGCATTCTGCATCTCTTGGAAGTGATTTTATGAATTGCTTCATCAATCCCAATTTTATGTGGAGAGGTGGTAGAAGAACTTTATGGGAAGGTACCAAAGTTACCCTCGGCTGTCACCTCTTCTTGGTCCAGTGATTTTGTCGGTCTCGGCTGTACCATAGACACAGAAAACAAGGGTATTTGGTATCCCACCCACTGGATTGTTCACAAAAGATTGACCCTTTCTACCATTAGAAGCACAGACTCAGGGCTGAGGCTTACCCTCAGTAGTCAGACATGTCACTCAGAGCAGCATATGTATTCACCCCCTTTGCAGGGAGGGAGGGGCAGAGATTGTTTACCTGCAAATTATTATTATTATTATACAGTATTTCTAAAGCGCCGATAGTTTGCTCAGCGCTGTACATTACAAAGGAGGACAGAACATGTGACAGAACAATACCAATACAATACAAAACATGAGGGGATCGAGGGCCCTGCTCTTTTGAGCTTACAATCTAGGAGGGAGGGGATGGTCGCATAGGAGGACATAGCTGTGGGGGATGGAGTGGTAGGAAGAGTGGAGGAGGTCGGCAAGTTAGCAGGGGGTGGGGTAGGCTTCCCTGAAGAGATGGGTTTTCAGGGTGCGCCTAAAGGAGAGGAGAGTAGGTGATAATCTGATGGGTTGGGGCAGGGAGTTCCAGAGGATGGGTGACACCCTGGAGAAGTCCTGGAGGCGGGCGTGGGAGGAGGAGACCAGGGAACTAGAGAGAAGGAGGTCTTGTGAGGAGCGGAGTGTGCGTGCTGGGCGGTACTTGGATATTAGGTCAGTGATGTAGTTCGGGGCAGTATGGTGGACAGCTTTGTACGTCAGTGTTAGGATTTTGAAATTGATCCATTAAGCAATTGGAAGCCAGTGGAGGGATTGGCAGAGAGGGGTGGCGGAAACGGAGCGATTGGAAAGGTGAATGAGTCTGGCAGCCGTATTCAGGATTGACTGAAGTGGGGATAGCCTGTGACGAGGCAGGCCAGTGAGCAGGGAGTTGCAGTAGTCGAGTCGTGATATGATGAGGGAGTGGAAGAGCTGTTTAGTGGTATCTGGGGTTAGGAACGTGCGGATTTTGGCGATGTTGCGGAGGTGGAGTCTCCACGAGTTTGTTAAATATTGGACTTGGGGCTGGAAGGAGAGGTTGGAGTTCAGAATGACACCAAGTACTCTGGCCTGCGGGGCGGGTTTGATGGTGGCATTGTTGGATGTGACGGAGAAGTCAATGGGGGGTGGTGTCCGGGCTGGGGGGAAGACAAGAAACTCAGTTTTGGAGAGGTTCAGTTTAAGGAAGTGGAGCGACATCCAGTCTGATATGTCGCTCAGTAGGTGTGTGATTCGGGCGGAGACTGAGGGGGTGAGGTGGGGGGTTGAGAGATAGATTTGTGTGTCGTCGGCATAGAGGTGGTAGTTGTAGCCGTGAGAGTGTATGAGTTGGCCAAGGGAGGAGGTGTAGATGGAGAAGAGAAGGGGCCTGAGGACAGAGCCTTGAGGGACCCCAACAGAGAGGGGTAGTGAGGGGGAGGTGGTAGCATTATAGGTAACGCTGAAAGAGCGTTGTGACAGGTAGGATGAGAGCCAGGAGAGAGCAGAATCTTTGAGGCCGAGGGAGTGTAGTTTTTTGAGGAGGAGGGGGTGGTCAACTGTGTCGAAGGCCGCAGAGAGGTCAAGGAGTAGGAGCACTGAATAGTGGCCATTAGCTTTGGCGGTTAGCAGGTCGTTGGAGAGTTTGAGTAAGGCAGTTTCGGTGGAGTGCAGGGGACGAAAGCCGGACTGTAGGGGATCGAGGAGGTTGTTGTCGTTGAGGTGAGAGCATAGGCGGGTGTAGACTAGGCGCTCGAGGAGTTTAGATGTAAATGGGAGCAGGGAGATGGTTCTGAGGTTGTTCGGGTCATTGGGGCCCAGGGAGGGCTTTATAAGTATGGGGGTGATGTGTGCATGTTTCAGAGGGGAGGGGAAAGTGCCGGAGGAGAGGGAGAGATTGAAGATGTGGGTGAGGGAGCGTAGGATGGAGGGGGAAGGAGGTTGTAGGAGTTGTGAGGGGATAGGGTCGAGGGGGCAGGTGGTGAGGCGGGCTTCAGAGAGGATCTTGGAGGCTTTCTCGATGGTAGTAAGGTCAAAGGTGCGGAGTGTTGGGGGAGCTTCAGTATGAGGAATGTAGGGTGGGGTGGAAGTGGAGGTCAGAGCAGTGGTGAGGCCGTGGGAGAGGGGTGATGAGGGGGTAGCTGAGTGAAGGGGAACGGGGTTGGAGGGAGTTTGAGCAGCGACGAAGTCCCTGCTGGTTATGTCGAGGGGGAAGGAGGATGATGGGGTAGCTGTGTGAGAGGGGACAGGTTGAGAGGGCGTGTGAGTTGCGGCGATGTCCTTGCAAATTGTGTCAATCTTGTTTTTGAAGTGATTGGCAATCTCAAGGGCAGTGAGTGAGGTGCTGGGTGGAGGTGGGGGTGGCGAGAGTAGAGAGTTGAAGGTGGAGAAGAGTCGGCAAGGATTGGAGGAGAAGGGCTTGATGAGGGTCAGGAAGTAGGCTTGTTTGGCTGCGTGGAAGGAGGAGGTGTAGGTGTGGAAGGCAGATTTGTAGCGGGTTAAGGCTTGTTAGGATTTGGATTTGCGCCATAGTCGCTCCAGGGCACGACTGTGTCGTTTGAGGGTTTTGGTGTGATCAGTCTGCCAGGGCTGGAGCGGTCGGGTTCTGATGTTGCGTGTGGTTAGAGGCGCTAGTGAGTCAAGGGCTGTTGACAGCGCGTTGTTGTAGGCAGTCATAGCCAAGTCAGGGCAGGACAGGGGGAGGATGCTGTCGTGGAGTTGATCAGCTGCAGAGTGGAGGGGGCAGGGTTAAGGTTGCGGAGGTTACGGCTGGTAGTAGTGTGACATTTGGAGGGGTAGGCGTTGGAGGACGAGGTGATAGAAAAGGGGGTGTTAGTGAGGTTGTGGGGAGCGCAGCGGTTGGAGACGACAAGATCAAGGATATTACCGTCGGAGTGGGTGGTGGATTGTATGCACTGTCCAAGTGCAAAGGAGGAGGTTAAGTGGAGGAGACGGGCTGTGTCTGGGTTGTCGAGGTTGACAAGAATGTTGAAATCCCCAAGGATGATGGTGGGTAGCTCAGAGGAGAGGAATAAGGGTAGCCAGGAGGAAAAGTCATCCAGGAAGCAGGATATGGATCCAGGAGGCCGGTATATCACAGCAATCTTCAGGGGGGTTGGGGAGAATAGTCGGACGCAGTGGGCCTCGAAGGAGGAGAAGGATAGGGAGGGGGGGTTTGGGAGGACTTGGAAGGTGCTCGGTGGTGACAGGAGCAGACCAACCCCACCACCTTCACGACCGTTAGGCCTGGGTGAGTGGGTCCAGGTGAGACCTCCGTAGGAGAGTGCAGCAGGGGAGGTAGAGTCAGTGGGCTGGATCCAGGTTTCTGTAATTGCTAGGAGGTTGAGGGAGCAGGAAACAAAGAGGTTGTGGATGGCGGTAAGCTTGTTGCACACTGATCGGGCGTTCAGGAGTGCACATGAAAACAAGGGGGAGATTTTAGGGAGCAGGGGGACAGATACTAAGTTGCGGGGGTTGCGGCGGAACGTGGAGGCGGGAGGGTGTTGCGCAGGTGAGGGAGGTGGTGGAGGGCCAGGATTGGGGGAGATGTCTCCCGCGGTTAAGAGGAGGAGAAGGGTGAGAAAGGTGGCATGGGAGCGGGATGTGCAGGAGCGTGAGAAACTACTAGTGGAGGTGTTCGGGTCAGTGGGAGAGTGGAGTAATAGGAGGAGGTGGTGGGTGCCGTAGAGGAGTGAAGGAAGCAGTGAGGACACAATATACAATTGTTTGGGAGGGGCAGAGGGATATAGTGAATGGATTTTGGGAATGGAGGAGAGGAAAATGAGGAGGAGTGGAAGAGGCATTGTGGGGAGGTGATGAGAGCAATAGTAGGGAGATGATAGCAATGAGGGGGAGATGTACAAGTTTTGGGGTGGAGCAGAGGGGTAAAGAAATGAGATTTGGGAACAGAGGATAGTAATATGATAAGGAGAAGAGGGGCGTATTATATAAAGGTACACGGAGTGGGACTCAGGCATGTAAGAGATGTTTCCCGGGGTGATTGCTTGCAGTCTGTCCAGCGTGCAGTAGAGTTTCTTGCTGTTGTTGTGTCTTCCTGCTGCTGAAGTTCTCCTGCTTTAGTTCAACTGCTGTGTTTAACTGCATCGCACTCCTTCAACGCAGCACTCGCTCAATGCAGAACCCCCATCAGAGACTGTGCCCCCCATCAGAGATCTCCCCCCATGAGCTGATCTAAATTTATAGGGAGATGCTCAAATGAGCATTCAACTCCACCCCAATTAGAAGCTGATAAGGATCACATGAATAGTGGGGGATGTTTCATTGGGAACAGGCTACAGTCATAAACCTGAGTGCAGCTGGAGGTGAGGAATGGTCAACATACACAAATATAAATACACCATTTGTTCTGAATTTAACAGGAGTCAATGCGTTTTCCTAGTTAAGAACGGAGATAGGAGATAGATGCATTTACCCAGAGGAAAGCAGCAGGAGTCAATGCGTTTTCCTAGTTAAGAGCGGAGATAGGAGATAGATGCATTTACCCAGAGGAAAGCAAATCATGACGTCTAAGAGTTTTTTCAATATTTTATTTGTTTTCAATATTTTTTTATTTGTTTTCAGCACACCAAAATACATGGAAATTAGATGAAAATAATCAAACAGCTTTTTAGTCGCAGACCTGTGTTATAAGTAAGACACACAACAAGTAAAGCCCAACTTCAGCTAACGCTTCTACAGCAGTTACAGCAACAGGTTCTCTATAAGGTCCAACCCCCCATATGAATGACAACTGACAGTTGTGAGCACCCCCAGCAGTGTTATAGGATTTGCCCCAACCCCTCCAACTGCCATTTTTCCCTAAACACTTAGTCTTCTACAGGAAGTACAAAAAAAAAACCAATCTACTGGGAGGGACAACAAAAAATTAAAACAATGGGAGACTCAGAAAAACAAAACCTTCTCTGCTAATGACAGATTTCATTATTAATGTCATTATTGATTTTGCCCATAGTTACACTTTGGTGCCAACGTTGTAATATTTCCAGGGAGAAGAAGTTTTCTTTACAAACTTCACACCAAAAAGAGATGTGTGCACTCAGAGTGATTATTGTGAACCCCAATCAGAGGAATGTCAGTCCCCCGGAAGAAGTGGAGTAGGAGAGGAGTAATAGCTGGAAAGAGAAAACATGTAACAAGGATTTCTGATCTTCACCTGATGGAATCCCATTTGGCAGAACCACATGGAACACAAGTGGCCAGCTGGGCTTACGTTTTACTGCTGAATACATCCCCTAAATCAGCAGTAACTCAGTATTGGAAGGCCTGCATCAGCTTGGGATGTTGTTTTCTCACTGAACAGAGACTTCTTTCTAGCTGGTGTCACAGTCGCAGACCTGCCTGAAAGGTTGTCACCCATGAGATGATATCCTACAACCTCACAAACACCCCCTTTCCTCTCTCTGATCACAATCTCATCACCTTCACAGTCTCCTCATCATCAAACACTTATCCCTCCAAGCAGCAATCACCTGCAGAAACCATCACAACTTGAACCCTTCTCCTTTCCACTCTGCAACTGACCAACTCTATGACAGAATCTCTCCCCTGTCCTGCCCTGACCTGGCCACTGCTGTCTACAACAGTTCACTTTCATCCACATTAGACTCACTTGCTCCTCTAACATGAAGCATCAGGCCCCGCCCATTACAACCTTGGCAGACTGACAACACCAGAGATCTTAAACGACATAGTCATGTGCTGGAGCGAATGTGGCATAAAACCAAATCTCACCAAGCATTCACCCAATATAAATCTGCTTTCTTCACATACAATTCCTCCCTCCATGCTGCCAGACAAGCCTACTTTGTCACTCTCATCAATAGCTTGTCATCCAGTCCTCGTCGTCTCTTCTCTACTTTTAACTCTCTACTTTCTCCACCTCCACGCAGTACCTCACTCACTGCTCACGAGATTGCAAATCACTTCAAAAAGAAGATTGATGCAATTCATAGGGGCATCTCCACTGCACAAACATCCATCCCA